>NW_027364568.1:0-207677 GCF_046119375.1 Phyllobates terribilis
CTACTGACTGAATGAAAGGAGCTGGCATCTCACTCTCTTTGAATCTTCTTTATCATGCTAAGAGGAGCAGGGAAAAGCAAAAAATTTCAGAATTGCACCTTGCAATGTGGAGAAATTACTGTTTGTGCATTTACAATATTCATTGATTTTTACCATTGAAAAACGTCCAGAAATGATTGAAGCTACTGACTGAATGAAAGTAGCTGGCATCTCACTCTCTTTGAATCTTCTTTATCATGCTAAGACGAGCAGGAAAAAGCAAAAAATTTCAGACTTGCACCTTGCAATGCGGAGAAATTACTGTTTGTGCATTTACAATATTCATTGATTTTTGCCATTGAAAAACATCATGTTATTCATATACCAGAAATGTTTGAAGCTACTGACTGAATGAAAGGAGCTGGCATCTCACTCTCTTTGAATCTTCTTTATCATGCTAAGAGGAGCAGGAAAAAGCAAAAAATTTCAGAATTGCACCTTGCAATGCGGAGAAATTACTGTTTGTGCATTTACAATATTCATTGATTTTTGCCATTGAAAAACGTCCAGAAATGATTGAAGCTACTGACTGAATGAAAGGAGCTGGCATCTCACTCTCTTTGAATCTTGTTTATCATGCTAAGAGGAGCAGGAAAAAGCAAACAATTTCAGAATTGCACCTTGCAATGCGGAGAAATTACTGTTTGTGCATTTACAATATTCATTGATTTTTGCCATTGAAAAACATCATGTTATTCATATACCAGAAATGATTGAAGCTACTGACTGAATGAAAGGAGCTGGCATCTCACTCTCTTTGAATCTTCTTTATCATGCTAAGAGGAGCAGGAAAAAGTAAAAAATTTCAGAATTGCACCTTGCAATGCGGAGAAATTACTGTTTGTGCATTTATAATATTCAATGATTTTTGCCATTGAAAAACGTCCAGAAATGATTGAAGCTACTGACTGAACGAAAGGAGCTGGCATCTCACTCTCTTTGAATCTTCTTTATCATGCTAAGAGGAGCAGGAAAAAGCAAAAAATTTCAGAATTGCACCTTGCAATGCGGAGAAATTACTGTTTGTGCATTTACAATATTCATTGATTTTTGCCATTGAAAAACGTCCAGAAATGATTGAAGCTACTGACTGAATGAAAGGAGCTGGCATCTCACTCTCTTTGAATCTTCTTTATCATGCTAAGAGGAGCAGGAAAAAGCAAAAAATTTCAGAATTGCACCTTGCAATGCGGAGAAATTACTGTTTGTGCATTTACAATATTCATTGATTTTTGCCATTGAAAAACATCATGTTATTCATATACCAGAAATGTTTGAAGCTACTGACTGAATGAAAGGAGCTGACATCTCACGCTCTTTGAATCTTCTTTATCATGCTAAGAGGAGCAGGGAAAAAGCAAAAAATTTCAGAATTGCACCTTGCAATGCGGAGAAATTACTGTTTGTGCATTTACAATATTCATTGATTTTTGCCATTGAAAAACGTCCAGAATTGATTGAAGCTACTGACTGAATGAAAGGAGCTGGCATCTCACTCTCTTTGAATCTTCTTTATCATGCTAAGAGGAGCAGGAAAAAGCAAAAAATTTCAGAATTGCACCTTGCAATGCGGAGAAATTACTGTTTGTGCATTTACAATATTCATTGATTTTTGCCATTGAAAAACATCATGTTATTCATATACCAGAAATGTTTGAAGCTACTGACTGAATGAAAGGAGCTGGCATCTCACTCTCTTTGAATCTTCTTTATCATGCTAAGAGGAGCAGGAAAAAGCAAAAAATTTCAGAATTGCACCTTGCAATGCGGAGAAATTACTGTTTGTGCATTTACAATATTCATTGATTTTTGCCATTGAAAAACATCATGTTATTCATATACCAGAAATGTTTGAAGCTACTGACTGAATGAAAGGAGCTGGCATCTCACTCTCTTTGAATCTTCTTTATCATGCTAAGAGGAGCAGGGAAAAGCAAAAAATTTCAGAATTGCACCTTGCAATGTGGAGAAATTACTGTTTGTGCATTTACAATATTCATTGATTTTTACCATTGAAAAACGTCCAGAAATGATTGAAGCTACTGACTGAATGAAAGTAGCTGGCATCTCACTCTCTTTGAATCTTCTTTATCATGCTAAGACGAGCAGGAAAAAGCAAAAAATTTCAGACTTGCACCTTGCAATGCGGAGAAATTACTGTTTGTGCATTTACAATATTCATTGATTTTTGCCATTGAAAAACATCATGTTATTCATATACCAGAAATGTTTGAAGCTACTGACTGAATGAAAGGAGCTGGCATCTCACTCTGAATCTTCTTTATCATGCTAAGAGGAGCAGGAAAAAGCAAAAAATTTCAGAATTGCACCTTGCAATGCGGAGAAATTACTGTTTGTGCATTTACAATATTCATTGATTTTTGCCATTGAAAAACGTCCAGAAATGATTGAAGCTACTGACTGAATGAAAGGAGCTGGCATCTCACTCTCTTTGAATCTTCTTTATCATGCTAAGAGGAGCAGGAAAAAGCAAAAAATTTCAGAATTGCACCTTGCAATGCGGAGAAATTACTGTTTGTGCATTTACAATATTCATTGATTTTTGCCATTGAAAAACGTCCAGAAATTATTGAAGCTACTGACTGAATGAAGAGCTGGCATCTCACTCTCTTTGAATCTTCTTTATCATGCTAAGAGGAGCAGGAAAAAGCAAAAAATTTCAGAATTGCACCTTGCAATGCGGAGAAATTACTGTTTGTGCATTTACAATATTCATTGATTTTTGCCATTGAAAAACATGTTATTCATATACCAGAAATGTTTGAAGCTACTGACTGAATGAAAGGAGCTGGCATCTCACTCTCTTTGAATCTTCTTTATCATGCTAAGAGGAGCAGGAAAAAGCAAAAAAATTTCAGAATTGCACCTTGCAATGCGGAGAAATTACTGTTTGTGCATTTACAATATTCATTGATTTTTGCCATTGAAAAACGTCCAGAAATGATTGAAGCTACTGACTGAATGAAAGGAGCTGGCATCTCACTCTCTTTGAATCTTGTTTATCATGCTAAGAGGAGCAGGAAAAAGCAAAAAATTTCAGAATTGCACCTTGCAATGCGGAGAAATTACTGTTTGTGCATTTACAATATTCATTGATTTTTGCCATTGAAAAACATCATGTTATTCATATACCAGAAATGATTGAAGCTACTGACTGAATGAAAGGAGCTGGCATCTCACTCTCTTTGAATCTTCTTTATCATGCTAAGAGGAGCAGGAAAAAGTAAAAAATTTCAGAATTGCACCTTGCAATGCGGAGAAATTACTGTTTGTGCATTTATAATATTCAATGATTTTTGCCATTGAAAAACGTCCAGAAATGATTGAAGCTACTGACTGAACGAAAGGAGCTGGCATCTCACTCTCTTTGAATCTTCTTTATCATGCTAAGAGGAGCAGGAAAAAGCAAAAAATTTCAGAATTGCACCTTGCAATGCGGAGAAATTACTGTTTATGCATTTACAATATTCATTGATTTTTGCCATTGAAAAACGTCCAGAAATGATTGAAGCTACTGACTGAATGAAAGGAGCTGGCATCTCACTCTCTTTGAATCTTCTTTATCATGCTAAGAGGAGCAGGAAAAAGCAAAAAATTTCAGAATTGCACCTTGCAATGCGGAGAAATTACTGTTTGTGCATTTACAATATTCATTGATTTTTGCCATTGAAAAACATCATGTTATTCATATACCAGAAATGTTTGAAGCTACTGACTGAATGAAAGGAGCTGACATCTCACGCTCTTTGAATCTTCTTTATCATGCTAAGAGGAGCAGGAAAAAGCAAAAAATTTCAGAATTGCACCTTGCAATGCGGAGAAATTACTGTTTGTGCATTTACAATATTCATTGATTTTTGCCATTGAAAAACGTCCAGAATTGATTGAAGCTACTGACTGAATGAAAGGAGCTGGCATCTCACTCTCTTTGAATCTTCTTTATCATGCTAAGAGGAGCAGGAAAAAGCAAAAAATTTCAGAATTGCACCTTGCAATGCGGAGAAATTACTGTTTGTGCATTTACAATATTCATTGATTTTTGCCATTGAAAAACATCATGTTATTCATATACCAGAAATGTTTGAAGCTACTGACTGAATGAAAGGAGCTGGCATCTCACTCTCTTTGAATCTTCTTTATCATGCTAAGAGGAGCAGGAAAAAGCAAAAAATTTCAGAATTGCACCTTGCAATGCGGAGAAATTACTGTTTGTGCATTTACAATATTCATTGATTTTTGCCATTGAAAAACATCATGTTATTCATATACCAGAAATGTTTGAAGCTACTGACTGAATGAAAGGAGCTGGCATCTCACTCTCTTTGAATCTTCTTTATCATGCTAAGAGGAGCAGGAAAAAGCAAAAAATTTCAGAATTGCACCTTGCAATGCGGAGAAATTACTGTTGTGCATTTACAATATTCATTGATTTTTGCCATTGAAAAACGTCCAGAAATGATTGAAGCTACTGACTGAATGAAAGGAGCTGGCATCTCACTCTCTTTGAATCTTGTTTATCATGCTAAGAGGAGCAGGAAAAAGCAAAAAATTTCAGAATTGCACCTTGCAATGCGGAGAAATTACTGTTTGTGCATTTACAATATTCATTGATTTTTGCCATTGAAAAACATCATGTTATTCATATACCAGAAATGATTGAAGCTACTGACTGAATGAAAGGAGCTGGCATCTCACTCTCTTTGAATCTTCTTTATCATGCTAAGAGGAGCAGGAAAAAGTAAAAAATTTCAGAATTGCACTTTGCAATGCGGAGAAATTACTGTTTGTGCATTTACAATATTCATTGATTTTTGCCATTGAAAAACGTCCAGAAATGATTGAAGCTACTGACTGAATGAAAGGAGCTGGCATCTCACTCTCTTTGAATCTTGTTTATCATGCTAAGAGGAGCAGGAAAAAGCAAAAAATTTCAGAATTGCACCTTGCAATGCGGAGAAATTACTGTTTGTGCATTTACAATATTCATTGATTTTTGCCATTGAAAAACATCATGTTATTCATATACCAGAAATGATTGAAGCTACTGACTGAATGAAAGGAGCTGGCATCTCACTCTCTTTGAATCTTCTTTATCATGCTAAGAGGAGCAGGAAAAAGTAAAAAATTTCAGAATTGCACCTTGCAATGCGGAGAAATTACTGTTTGTGCATTTATAATATTCAATGATTTTTGCCATTGAAAAACGTCCAGAAATGATTGAAGCTACTGACTG
This sequence comes from Phyllobates terribilis, assembly GCF_046119375.1. Taxonomy (NCBI): domain Eukaryota; kingdom Metazoa; phylum Chordata; class Amphibia; order Anura; family Dendrobatidae; genus Phyllobates; species Phyllobates terribilis. The sequence goes on from NW_027364568.1 coordinate 5,294, forward strand.
AACGAAAGGAGCTGGCATCTCACTCTCTTTGAATCTTCTTTATCATGCTAAGAGGAGCAGGAAAAAGCAAAAAATTTCAGAATTGCACCTTGCAATGCGGAGAAATTACTGTTTGTGCATTTACAATATTCATTGATTTTTGCCATTGAAAAACGTCCAGAAATGATTGAAGCTACTGACTGAATGAAAGGAGCTGGCATCTCACTCTCTTTGAATCTTCTTTATCATGCTAAGAGGAGCAGGAAAAAGCAAAAAATTTCAGAATTGCACCTTGCAATGCGGAGAAATTACTGTTTGTGCATTTACAATATTCATTGATTTTTGCCATTGAAAAACATCATGTTATTCATATACCAGAAATGTTTGAAGCTACTGACTGAATGAAAGGAGCTGACATCTCACGCTCTTTGAATCTTCTTTATCATGCTAAGAGGAGCAGGAAAAAGCAAAAAATTTCAGAATTGCACCTTGCAATGCGGAGAAATTACTGTTTGTGCATTTACAATATTCATTGATTTTTGCCATTGAAAAACGTCCAGAATTGATTGAAGCTACTGACTGAATGAAAGGAGCTGGCATCTCACTCTCTTTGAATCTTCTTTATCATGCTAAGAGGAGCAGGAAAAAGCAAAAAATTTCAGAATTGCACCTTGCAATGCGGAGAAATTACTGTTTGTGCATTTACAATATTCATTGATTTTTGCCATTGAAAAACATCATGTTATTCATATACCAGAAATGTTTGAAGCTACTGACTGAATGAAAGGAGCTGGCATCTCACTCTCTTTGAATCTTCTTTATCATGCTAAGAGGAGCAGGAAAAAGCAAAAAATTTCAGAATTGCACCTTGCAATGCGGAGAAATTACTGTTTGTGCATTTACAATATTCATTGATTTTTGCCATTGAAAAACATCATGTTATTCATATACCAGAAATGTTTGAAGCTACTGACTGAATGAAAGGAGCTGGCATCTCACTCTCTTTGAATCTTCTTTATCATGCTAAGAGGAGCAGGGAAAAGCAAAAAATTTCAGAATTGCACCTTGCAATGTGGAGAAATTACTGTTTGTGCATTTACAATATTCATTGATTTTTACCATTGAAAAACGTCCAGAAATGATTGAAGCTACTGACTGAATGAAAGTAGCTGGCATCTCACTCTCTTTGAATCTTCTTTATCATGCTAAGACGAGCAGGAAAAAGCAAAAAATTTCAGACTTGCACCTTGCAATGCGGAGAAATTACTGTTTGTGCATTTACAATATTCATTGATTTTTGCCATTGAAAAACATCATGTTATTCATATACCAGAAATGTTTGAAGCTACTGACTGAATGAAAGGAGCTGGCATCTCACTCTGAATCTTCTTTATCATGCTAAGAGGAGCAGGAAAAAGCAAAAAATTTCAGAATTGCACCTTGCAATGCGGAGAAATTACTGTTTGTGCATTTACAATATTCATTGATTTTTGCCATTGAAAAACGTCCAGAAATGATTGAAGCTACTGACTGAATGAAAGGAGCTGGCATCTCACTCTCTTTGAATCTTCTTTATCATGCTAAGAGGAGCAGGAAAAAGCAAAAAATTTCAGAATTGCACCTTGCAATGCGGAGAAATTACTGTTTGTGCATTTACAATATTCATTGATTTTTGCCATTGAAAAACGTCCAGAAATTATTGAAGCTACTGACTGAATGAAGAGCTGGCATCTCACTCTCTTTGAATCTTCTTTATCATGCTAAGAGGAGCAGGAAAAAGCAAAAAATTTCAGAATTGCACCTTGCAATGCGGAGAAATTACTGTTTGTGCATTTACAATATTCATTGATTTTTGCCATTGAAAAACATGTTATTCATATACCAGAAATGTTTGAAGCTACTGACTGAATGAAAGGAGCTGGCATCTCACTCTCTTTGAATCTTCTTTATCATGCTAAGAGGAGCAGGAAAAAGCAAAAAATTTCAGAATTGCACCTTGCAATGCGGAGAAATTACTGTTTGTGCATTTACAATATTCATTGATTTTTGCCATTGAAAAACGTCCAGAAATGATTGAAGCTACTGACTGAATGAAAGGAGCTGGCATCTCACTCTCTTTGAATCTTGTTTATCATGCTAAGAGGAGCAGGAAAAAGCAAAAAATTTCAGAATTGCACCTTGCAATGCGGAGAAATTACTGTTTGTGCATTTACAATATTCATTGATTTTTGCCATTGAAAAACATCATGTTATTCATATACCAGAAATGATTGAAGCTACTGACTGAATGAAAGGAGCTGGCATCTCACTCTCTTTGAATCTTCTTTATCATGCTAAGAGGAGCAGGAAAAAGTAAAAAATTTCAGAATTGCACCTTGCAATGCGGAGAAATTACTGTTTGTGCATTTATAATATTCAATGATTTTTGCCATTGAAAAACGTCCAGAAATGATTGAAGCTACTGACTGAACGAAAGGAGCTGGCATCTCACTCTCTTTGAATCTTCTTTATCATGCTAAGAGGAGCAGGAAAAAGCAAAAAATTTCAGAATTGCACCTTGCAATGCGGAGAAATTACTGTTTATGCATTTACAATATTCATTGATTTTTGCCATTGAAAAACGTCCAGAAATGATTGAAGCTACTGACTGAATGAAAGGAGCTGGCATCTCACTCTCTTTGAATCTTCTTTATCATGCTAAGAGGAGCAGGAAAAAGCAAAAAATTTCAGAATTGCACCTTGCAATGCGGAGAAATTACTGTTTGTGCATTTACAATATTCATTGATTTTTGCCATTGAAAAACATCATGTTATTCATATACCAGAAATGTTTGAAGCTACTGACTGAATGAAAGGAGCTGACATCTCACGCTCTTTGAATCTTCTTTATCATGCTAAGAGGAGCAGGAAAAAGCAAAAAATTTCAGAATTGCACCTTGCAATGCGGAGAAATTACTGTTTGTGCATTTACAATATTCATTGATTTTTGCCATTGAAAAACGTCCAGAATTGATTGAAGCTACTGACTGAATGAAAGGAGCTGGCATCTCACTCTCTTTGAATCTTCTTTATCATGCTAAGAGGAGCAGGAAAAAGCAAAAAATTTCAGAATTGCACCTTGCAATGCGGAGAAATTACTGTTTGTGCATTTACAATATTCATTGATTTTTGCCATTGAAAAACATCATGTTATTCATATACCAGAAATGTTTGAAGCTACTGACTGAATGAAAGGAGCTGGCATCTCACTCTCTTTGAATCTTCTTTATCATGCTAAGAGGAGCAGGAAAAAGCAAAAAATTTCAGAATTGCACCTTGCAATGCGGAGAAATTACTGTTTGTGCATTTACAATATTCATTGATTTTTGCCATTGAAAAACATCATGTTATTCATATACCAGAAATGTTTGAAGCTACTGACTGAATGAAAGGAGCTGGCATCTCACTCTCTTTGAATCTTCTTTATCATGCTAAGAGGAGCAGGAAAAAGCAAAAAATTTCAGAATTGCACCTTGCAATGCGGAGAAATTACTGTTTGTGCATTTACAATATTCATTGATTTTTGCCATTGAAAAACGTCCAGAAATGATTGAAGCTACTGACTGAATGAAAGGAGCTGGCATCTCACTCTCTTTGAATCTTGTTTATCATGCTAAGAGGAGCAGGAAAAAGCAAAAAATTTCAGAATTGCACCTTGCAATGCGGAGAAATTACTGTTTGTGCATTTACAATATTCATTGATTTTTGCCATTGAAAAACATCATGTTATTCATATACCAGAAATGATTGAAGCTACTGACTGAATGAAAGGAGCTGGCATCTCACTCTCTTTGAATCTTCTTTATCATGCTAAGAGGAGCAGGAAAAAGTAAAAAATTTCAGAATTGCACTTTGCAATGCGGAGAAATTACTGTTTGTGCATTTACAATATTCATTGATTTTTGCCATTGAAAAACGTCCAGAAATGATTGAAGCTACTGACTGAATGAAAGGAGCTGGCATCTCACTCTCTTTGAATCTTGTTTATCATGCTAAGAGGAGCAGGAAAAAGCAAAAAATTTCAGAATTGCACCTTGCAATGCGGAGAAATTACTGTTTGTGCATTTACAATATTCATTGATTTTTGCCATTGAAAAACATCATGTTATTCATATACCAGAAATGATTGAAGCTACTGACTGAATGAAAGGAGCTGGCATCTCACTCTCTTTGAATCTTCTTTATCATGCTAAGAGGAGCAGGAAAAAGTAAAAAATTTCAGAATTGCACCTTGCAATGCGGAGAAATTACTGTTTGTGCATTTATAATATTCAATGATTTTTGCCATTGAAAAACGTCCAGAAATGATTGAAGCTACTGACTGAACGAAAGGAGCTGGCATCTCACTCTCTTTGAATCTTCTTTATCATGCTAAGAGGAGCAGGAAAAAGCAAAAAATTTCAGAATTGCACCTTGCAATGCGGAGAAATTACTGTTTGTGCATTTACAATATTCATTGATTTTTGCCATTGAAAAACGTCCAGAAATGATTGAAGCTACTGACTGAATGAAAGGAGCTGGCATCTCACTCTCTTTGAATCTTCTTTATCATGCTAAGAGGAGCAGGAAAAAGCAAAAAATTTCAGAATTGCACCTTGCAATGCGGAGAAATTACTGTTTGTGCATTTACAATATTCATTGATTTTTGCCATTGAAAAACATCATGTTATTCATATACCAGAAATGTTTGAAGCTACTGACTGAATGAAAGGAGCTGACATCTCACGCTCTTTGAATCTTCTTTATCATGCTAAGAGGAGCAGGAAAAAGCAAAAAATTTCAGAATTGCACCTTGCAATGCGGAGAAATTACTGTTTGTGCATTTACAATATTCATTGATTTTTGCCATTGAAAAACGTCCAGAATTGATTGAAGCTACTGACTGAATGAAAGGAGCTGGCATCTCACTCTCTTTGAATCTTCTTTATCATGCTAAGAGGAGCAGGAAAAAGCAAAAAATTTCAGAATTGCACCTTGCAATGCGGAGAAATTACTGTTTGTGCATTTACAATATTCATTGATTTTTGCCATTGAAAAACATCATGTTATTCATATACCAGAAATGTTTGAAGCTACTGACTGAATGAAAGGAGCTGGCATCTCACTCTCTTTGAATCTTCTTTATCATGCTAAGAGGAGCAGGAAAAAGCAAAAAATTTCAGAATTGCACCTTGCAATGCGGAGAAATTACTGTTTGTGCATTTACAATATTCATTGATTTTTGCCATTGAAAAACATCATGTTATTCATATACCAGAAATGTTTGAAGCTACTGACTGAATGAAAGGAGCTGGCATCTCACTCTCTTTGAATCTTCTTTATCATGCTAAGAGGAGCAGGGAAAAGCAAAAAATTTCAGAATTGCACCTTGCAATGTGGAGAAATTACTGTTTGTGCATTTACAATATTCATTGATTTTTACCATTGAAAAACGTCCAGAAATGATTGAAGCTACTGACTGAATGAAAGTAGCTGGCATCTCACTCTCTTTGAATCTTCTTTATCATGCTAAGACGAGCAGGAAAAAGCAAAAAATTTCAGACTTGCACCTTGCAATGCGGAGAAATTACTGTTTGTGCATTTACAATATTCATTGATTTTTGCCATTGAAAAACATCATGTTATTCATATACCAGAAATGTTTGAAGCTACTGACTGAATGAAAGGAGCTGGCATCTCACTCTCTTTGAATCTTCTTTATCATGCTAAGAGGAGCAGGAAAAAGAAAAAATTTCAGAATTGCACCTTGCAATGCGGAGAAATTACTGTTTGTGCATTTACAATATTCATTGATTTTTGCCATTGAAAAACGTCCAGAAATGATTGAAGCTACTGACTGAATGAAAGGAGCTGGCATCTCACTCTCTTTGAATCTTCTTTATCATGCTAAGAGGAGCAGGAAAAAGCAAAAAATTTCAGAATTGCACCTTGCAATGCGGAGAAATTACTGTTTGTGCATTTACAATATTCATTGATTTTTGCCATTGAAAAACGTCCAGAAATTATTGAAGCTACTGACTGAATGAAGAGCTGGCATCTCACTCTCTTTGAATCTTCTTTATCATGCTAAGAGGAGCAGGAAAAAGCAAAAAATTTCAGAATTGCACCTTGCAATGCGGAGAAATTACTGTTTGTGCATTTACAATATTCATTGATTTTTGCCATTGAAAAACATGTTATTCATATACCAGAAATGTTTGAAGCTACTGACTGAATGAAAGGAGCTGGCACCTCACTCTCTTTGAATCTTCTTTATCATGCTAAGAGGAGCAGGAAAAAGCAAAACATTTCAGAATTGCACCTTGCAATGCGGAGAAATTACTGTTTGTGCATTTACAATATTCATTGATTTTTGCCATTGAAAAACATCATGTTATTCATATACCAGAAATGATTGAAGCTACTGACTGAATGAAAGGAGCTGGCATCTCACTCTCTTTGAATCTTCTTTATCATGCTAAGAGGAGCAGGAAAAAGCAAAAAATTTCAGAATTGCACCTTGCAATGCGGAGAAATTACTGTTTGTGCATTTACAATATTCATTGATTTTTGCCATTGAAAAACGTCCAGAAATGATTGAAGCTACTGACTGAATGAAAGGAGCTGGCATCTCACTCTCTTTGAATCTTCTTTATCATGCTAAGAGGAGCAGGAAAAAGCAAAACATTTCAGAATTGCACCTTGCAATGCGGAGAAATTACTGTTTGTGCATTTACAACATTCATTGATTTTTGCCATTGAAAAACGTCCAGAAATGATTGAAGCTACTGACTGAATGAAAGGAGCTGGCATCTCACTCTCTTTGAATCTTCTTTATCATGCTAAGAGGAGCAGGAAAAAGCAAAAAATTTCAGAATTGCACCTTGCAATGCGGAGAAATTACTGTTTGTGCATTTACAATATTCATTGATTTTTGCCATTGAAAAACGTCCAGAAATGATTGAAGCTACTGACTGAATGAAAGGAGCTGGCATCTCACTCTCTTTGAATCTTCTTTATCATGCTAAGAGGAGCAGGAAAAAGCAAAAAATTTCAGAATTGCACCTTGCAATGCGGAGAAATTACTGTTTGTGCATTTACAATATTCATTGATTTTTGCCATTGAAAAACATCATGTTATTCATATACCAGAAATGTTTGAAGCTACTGACTGAATGAAAGGAGCTGGCATCTCACTCTCTTTGAATCTTCTTTATCATGCTAAGAGGAGCAGGAAAAAGCAAAAAATTTCAGAATTGCACCTTGCAATGCGGAGAAATTACTGTTTGTGCATTTACAATATTCATTGATTTTTGCCATTGAAAAACGTCCAGAAATGATTGAAGCTACTGACTGAATGAAAGGAGCTGGCATCTCACTCTCTTTGAATCTTGTTTATCATGCTAAGAGGAGCAGGAAAAAGCAAAAAATTTCAGAATTGCACCTTGCAATGCGGAGAAATTACTGTTTGTGCATTTACAATATTCATTGATTTTTGCCATTGAAAAACATCATGTTATTCATATACCAGAAATGATTGAAGCTACTGACTGAATGAAAGGAGCTGGCATCTCACTCTCTTTGAATGTTCTTTATCATGCTAAGAGGAGCAGGGAAAAGCAAAAAATTTCAGAATTGCACCTTGCAATGTGGAGAAATTACTGTTTGTGCATTTACAATATTCATTGATTTTTACCATTGAAAAACGTCCAGAAATGATTGAAGCTACTGACTGAATGAAAGTAGCTGGCATCTCACTCTCTTTGAATCTTCTTTATCATGCTAAGACGAGCAGGAAAAAGCAAAAAATTTCAGACTTGCACCTTGCAATGCGGAGAAATTACTGTTTGTGCATTTACAATATTCATTGATTTTTGCCATTGAAAAACATCATGTTATTCATATACCAGAAATGTTTGAAGCTACTGACTGAATGAAAGGAGCTGGCATCTCACTCTGAATCTTCTTTATCATGCTAAGAGGAGCAGGAAAAAGCAAAAAATTTCAGAATTGCACCTTGCAATGCGGAGAAATTACTGTTTGTGCATTTACAATATTCATTGATTTTTGCCATTGAAAAACGTCCAGAAATGATTGAAGCTACTGACTGAATGAAAGGAGCTGGCATCTCACTCTCTTTGAATCTTCTTTATCATGCTAAGAGGAGCAGGAAAAAGCAAAAAATTTCAGAATTGCACCTTGCAATGCGGAGAAATTACTGTTTGTGCATTTACAATATTCATTGATTTTTGCCATTGAAAAACGTCCAGAAATTATTGAAGCTACTGACTGAATGAAGAGCTGGCATCTCACTCTCTTTGAATCTTCTTTATCATGCTAAGAGGAGCAGGAAAAAGCAAAAAATTTCAGAATTGCACCTTGCAATGCGGAGAAATTACTGTTTGTGCATTTACAATATTCATTGATTTTTGCCATTGAAAAACATGTTATTCATATACCAGAAATGTTTGAAGCTACTGACTGAATGAAAGGAGCTGGCATCTCACTCTCTTTGAATCTTCTTTATCATGCTAAGAGGAGCAGGAAAAAGCAAAAAATTTCAGAATTGCACCTTGCAATGCGGAGAAATTACTGTTTGTGCATTTACAATATTCATTGATTTTTGCCATTGAAAAACGTCCAGAAATGATTGAAGCTACTGACTGAATGAAAGGAGCTGGCATCTCACTCTCTTTGAATCTTGTTTATCATGCTAAGAGGAGCAGGAAAAAGCAAAAAATTTCAGAATTGCACCTTGCAATGCGGAGAAATTACTGTTTGTGCATTTACAATATTCATTGATTTTTGCCATTGAAAAACATCATGTTATTCATATACCAGAAATGATTGAAGCTACTGACTGAATGAAAGGAGCTGGCATCTCACTCTCTTTGAATCTTCTTTATCATGCTAAGAGGAGCAGGAAAAAGTAAAAAATTTCAGAATTGCACCTTGCAATGCGGAGAAATTACTGTTTGTGCATTTATAATATTCAATGATTTTTGCCATTGAAAAACGTCCAGAAATGATTGAAGCTACTGACTGAACGAAAGGAGCTGGCATCTCACTCTCTTTGAATCTTCTTTATCATGCTAAGAGGAGCAGGAAAAAGCAAAAAATTTCAGAATTGCACCTTGCAATGCGGAGAAATTACTGTTTATGCATTTACAATATTCATTGATTTTTGCCATTGAAAAACGTCCAGAAATGATTGAAGCTACTGACTGAATGAAAGGAGCTGGCATCTCACTCTCTTTGAATCTTCTTTATCATGCTAAGAGGAGCAGGAAAAAGCAAAAAATTTCAGAATTGCACCTTGCAATGCGGAGAAATTACTGTTTGTGCATTTACAATATTCATTGATTTTTGCCATTGAAAAACATCATGTTATTCATATACCAGAAATGTTTGAAGCTACTGACTGAATGAAAGGAGCTGACATCTCACGCTCTTTGAATCTTCTTTATCATGCTAAGAGGAGCAGGAAAAAGCAAAAAATTTCAGAATTGCACCTTGCAATGCGGAGAAATTACTGTTTGTGCATTTACAATATTCATTGATTTTTGCCATTGAAAAACGTCCAGAATTGATTGAAGCTACTGACTGAATGAAAGGAGCTGGCATCTCACTCTCTTTGAATCTTCTTTATCATGCTAAGAGGAGCAGGAAAAAGCAAAAAATTTCAGAATTGCACCTTGCAATGCGGAGAAATTACTGTTTGTGCATTTACAATATTCATTGATTTTTGCCATTGAAAAACATCATGTTATTCATATACCAGAAATGTTTGAAGCTACTGACTGAATGAAAGGAGCTGGCATCTCACTCTCTTTGAATCTTCTTTATCATGCTAAGAGGAGCAGGAAAAAGCAAAAAATTTCAGAATTGCACCTTGCAATGCGGAGAAATTACTGTTTGTGCATTTACAATATTCATTGATTTTTGCCATTGAAAAACATCATGTTATTCATATACCAGAAATGTTTGAAGCTACTGACTGAATGAAAGGAGCTGGCATCTCACTCTCTTTGAATCTTCTTTATCATGCTAAGAGGAGCAGGAAAAAGCAAAAAATTTCAGAATTGCACCTTGCAATGCGGAGAAATTACTGTTTGTGCATTTACAATATTCATTGATTTTTGCCATTGAAAAACGTCCAGAAATGATTGAAGCTACTGACTGAATGAAAGGAGCTGGCATCTCACTCTCTTTGAATCTTGTTTATCATGCTAAGAGGAGCAGGAAAAAGCAAAAAATTTCAGAATTGCACCTTGCAATGCGGAGAAATTACTGTTTGTGCATTTACAATATTCATTGATTTTTGCCATTGAAAAACATCATGTTATTCATATACCAGAAATGATTGAAGCTACTGACTGAATGAAAGGAGCTGGCATCTCACTCTCTTTGAATCTTCTTTATCATGCTAAGAGGAGCAGGAAAAAGTAAAAAATTTCAGAATTGCACTTTGCAATGCGGAGAAATTACTGTTTGTGCATTTACAATATTCATTGATTTTTGCCATTGAAAAACGTCCAGAAATGATTGAAGCTACTGACTGAATGAAAGGAGCTGGCATCTCACTCTCTTTGAATCTTGTTTATCATGCTAAGAGGAGCAGGAAAAAGCAAAAAATTTCAGAATTGCACCTTGCAATGCGGAGAAATTACTGTTTGTGCATTTACAATATTCATTGATTTTTGCCATTGAAAAACATCATGTTATTCATATACCAGAAATGATTGAAGCTACTGACTGAATGAAAGGAGCTGGCATCTCACTCTCTTTGAATCTTCTTTATCATGCTAAGAGGAGCAGGAAAAAGTAAAAAATTTCAGAATTGCACCTTGCAATGCGGAGAAATTACTGTTTGTGCATTTATAATATTCAATGATTTTTGCCATTGAAAAACGTCCAGAAATGATTGAAGCTACTGACTGAACGAAAGGAGCTGGCATCTCACTCTCTTTGAATCTTCTTTATCATGCTAAGAGGAGCAGGAAAAAGCAAAAAATTTCAGAATTGCACCTTGCAATGCGGAGAAATTACTGTTTGTGCATTTACAATATTCATTGATTTTTGCCATTGAAAAACGTCCAGAAATGATTGAAGCTACTGACTGAATGAAAGGAGCTGGCATCTCACTCTCTTTGAATCTTCTTTATCATGCTAAGAGGAGCAGGAAAAAGCAAAAAATTTCATAATTGCACCTTGCAATGCGGAGAAATTACTGTTTGTGCATTTACAATATTCATTGATTTTTGCCATTGAAAAACATCATGTTATTCATATACCAGAAATGTTTGAAGCTACTGACTGAATGAAAGGAGCTGGCATCTCACTCTCTTTGAATCTTCTTTATCATGCTAAGAGGAGCAGGAAAAAGTAAAAAATTTCAGAATTGCACCTTGCAATGCGGAGAAATTACTGTTTGTGCATTTATAATATTCAATGATTTTTGCCATTGAAAAACGTCCAGAAATGATTGAAGCTACTGACTGAACGAAAGGAGCTGGCATCTCACTCTCTTTGAATCTTCTTTATCATGCTAAGAGGAGCAGGAAAAAGCAAAAAATTTCAGAATTGCACCTTGCAATGCGGAGAAATTACTGTTTGTGCATTTACAATATTCATTGATTTTTGCCATTGAAAAACGTCCAGAAATGATTGAAGCTACTGACTGAATGAAAGGAGCTGGCATCTCACTCTCTTTGAATCTTCTTTATCATGCTAAGAGGAGCAGGAAAAAGCAAAAAATTTCATAATTGCACCTTGCAATGCGGAGAAATTACTGTTTGTGCATTTACAATATTCATTGATTTTTGCCATTGAAAAACGTCCAGAATTGATTGAAGCTACTGACTGAATGAAAGGAGCTGGCATCTCACTCTCTTTGAATCTTCTTTATCATGCTAAGAGGAGCAGGAAAAAGCAAAAAATTTCAGAATTGCACCTTGCAATGCGGAGAAATTACTGTTTGTGCATTTACAATATTCATTGATTTTTGCCATTGAAAAACATCATGTTATTCATATACCAGAAATGTTTGAAGCTACTGACTGAATGAAAGGAGCTGGCATCTCACTCTCTTTGAATCTTCTTTATCATGCTAAGAGGAGCAGGAAAAAGCAAAAAATTTCAGAATTGCACCTTGCAATGCGGAGAAATTACTGTTTGTGCATTTACAATATTCATTGATTTTTGCCATTGAAAAACATCATGTTATTCATATACCAGAAATGTTTGAAGCTACTGACTGAATGAAAGGAGCTGGCATCTCACTCTCTTTGAATCTTCTTTATCATGCTAAGAGGAGCAGGGAAAAGCAAAAAATTTCAGAATTGCACCTTGCAATGTGGAGAAATTACTGTTTGTGCATTTACAATATTCATTGATTTTTACCATTGAAAAACGTCCAGAAATGATTGAAGCTACTGACTGAATGAAAGTAGCTGGCATCTCACTCTCTTTGAATCTTCTTTATCATGCTAAGACGAGCAGGAAAAAGCAAAAAATTTCAGACTTGCACCTTGCAATGCGGAGAAATTACTGTTTGTGCATTTACAATATTCATTGATTTTTGCCATTGAAAAACATCATGTTATTCATATACCAGAAATGTTTGAAGCTACTGACTGAATGAAAGGAGCTGGCATCTCACTCTCTTTGAATCTTCTTTATCATGCTAAGAGGAGCAGGAAAAAGCAAAAAATTTCAGAATTGCACCTTGCAATGCGGAGAAATTACTGTTTGTGCATTTACAATATTCATTGATTTTTGCCATTGAAAAACGTCCAGAAATGATTGAAGCTACTGACTGAATGAAAGGAGCTGGCATCTCACTCTCTTTGAATCTTCTTTATCATGCTAAGAGGAGCAGGAAAAAGCAAAAAATTTCAGAATTGCACCTTGCAATGCGGAGAAATTACTGTTTGTGCATTTACAATATTCATTGATTTTTGCCATTGAAAAACGTCCAGAAATTATTGAAGCTACTGACTGAATGAAGAGCTGGCATCTCACTCTCTTTGAATCTTCTTTATCATGCTAAGAGGAGCAGGAAAAAGCAAAAAATTTCAGAATTGCACCTTGCAATGCGGAGAAATTACTGTTTGTGCATTTACAATATTCATTGATTTTTGCCATTGAAAAACATGTTATTCATATACCAGAAATGTTTGAAGCTACTGACTGAATGAAAGGAGCTGGCACCTCACTCTCTTTGAATCTTCTTTATCATGCTAAGAGGAGCAGGAAAAAGCAAAACATTTCAGAATTGCACCTTGCAATGCGGAGAAATTACTGTTTGTGCATTTACAATATTCATTGATTTTTGCCATTGAAAAACATCATGTTATTCATATACCAGAAATGATTGAAGCTACTGACTGAATGAAAGGAGCTGGCATCTCACTCTCTTTGAATCTTCTTTATCATGCTAAGAGGAGCAGGAAAAAGCAAAAAATTTCAGAATTGCACCTTGCAATGCGGAGAAATTACTGTTTGTGCATTTACAATATTCATTGATTTTTGCCATTGAAAAACGTCCAGAAATGATTGAAGCTACTGACTGAATGAAAGGAGCTGGCATCTCACTCTCTTTGAATCTTCTTTATCATGCTAAGAGGAGCAGGAAAAAGCAAAACATTTCAGAATTGCACCTTGCAATGCGGAGAAATTACTGTTTGTGCATTTACAACATTCATTGATTTTTGCCATTGAAAAACGTCCAGAAATGATTGAAGCTACTGACTGAATGAAAGGAGCTGGCATCTCACTCTCTTTGAATCTTCTTTATCATGCTAAGAGGAGCAGGAAAAAGCAAAAAATTTCAGAATTGCACCTTGCAATGCGGAGAAATTACTGTTTGTGCATTTACAATATTCATTGATTTTTGCCATTGAAAAACGTCCAGAAATGATTGAAGCTACTGACTGAATGAAAGGAGCTGGCATCTCACTCTCTTTGAATCTTCTTTATCATGCTAAGAGGAGCAGGAAAAAGCAAAAAATTTCAGAATTGCACCTTGCAATGCGGAGAAATTACTGTTTGTGCATTTACAATATTCATTGATTTTTGCCATTGAAAAACATCATGTTATTCATATACCAGAAATGTTTGAAGCTACTGACTGAATGAAAGGAGCTGGCATCTCACTCTCTTTGAATCTTCTTTATCATGCTAAGAGGAGCAGGAAAAAGCAAAAAATTTCAGAATTGCACCTTGCAATGCGGAGAAATTACTGTTTGTGCATTTACAATATTCATTGATTTTTGCCATTGAAAAACGTCCAGAAATGATTGAAGCTACTGACTGAATGAAAGGAGCTGGCATCTCACTCTCTTTGAATCTTGTTTATCATGCTAAGAGGAGCAGGAAAAAGCAAAAAATTTCAGAATTGCACCTTGCAATGCGGAGAAATTACTGTTTGTGCATTTACAATATTCATTGATTTTTGCCATTGAAAAACATCATGTTATTCATATACCAGAAATGATTGAAGCTACTGACTGAATGAAAGGAGCTGGCATCTCACTCTCTTTGAATCTTCTTTATCATGCTAAGAGGAGCAGGAAAAAGTAAAAAATTTCAGAATTGCACCTTGCAATGCGGAGAAATTACTGTTTGTGCATTTATAATATTCAATGATTTTTGCCATTGAAAAACGTCCAGAAATGATTGAAGCTACTGACTGAACGAAAGGAGCTGGCATCTCACTCTCTTTGAATCTTCTTTATCATGCTAAGAGGAGCAGGAAAAAGCAAAAAATTTCAGAATTGCACCTTGCAATGCGGAGAAATTACTGTTTGTGCATTTACAATATTCATTGATTTTTGCCATTGAAAAACGTCCAGAAATGATTGAAGCTACTGACTGAATGAAAGGAGCTGGCATCTCACTCTCTTTGAATGTTCTTTATCATGCTAAGAGGAGCAGGAAAAAGCAAAAAATTTCAGAATTGCACCTTGCAATGCGGAGAAATTACTGTTTGTGCATTTACAATATTCATTGATTTTTGCCATTGAAAAACATCATGTTATTCATATACCAGAAATGTTTGAAGCTACTGACTGAATGAAAGGAGCTGACATCTCACGCTCTTTGAATCTTCTTTATCATGCTAAGAGGAGCAGGAAAAAGCAAAAAATTTCAGAATTGCACCTTGCAATGCGGAGAAATTACTGTTTGTGCATTTACAATATTCATTGATTTTTGCCATTGAAAAACGTCCAGAATTGATTGAAGCTACTGACTGAATGAAAGGAGCTGGCATCTCACTCTCTTTGAATCTTCTTTATCATGCTAAGAGGAGCAGGAAAAAGCAAAAAATTTCAGAATTGCACCTTGCAATGCGGAGAAATTACTGTTTGTGCATTTACAATATTCATTGATTTTTGCCATTGAAAAACATCATGTTATTCATATACCAGAAATGTTTGAAGCTACTGACTGAATGAAAGGAGCTGGCATCTCACTCTCTTTGAATCTTCTTTATCATGCTAAGAGGAGCAGGAAAAAGCAAAAAATTTCAGAATTGCACCTTGCAATGCGGAGAAATTACTGTTTGTGCATTTACAATATTCATTGATTTTTGCCATTGAAAAACATCATGTTATTCATATACCAGAAATGTTTGAAGCTACTGACTGAATGAAAGGAGCTGGCATCTCACTCTCTTTGAATCTTCTTTATCATGCTAAGAGAAGCAGGGAAAAGCAAAAAATTTCAGAATTGCACCTTGCAATGTGGAGAAATTACTGTTTGTGCATTTACAATATTCATTGATTTTTACCATTGAAAAACGTCCAGAAATGATTGAAGCTACTGACTGAATGAAAGTAGCTGGCATCTCACTCTCTTTGAATCTTCTTTATCATGCTAAGACGAGCAGGAAAAAGCAAAAAATTTCAGACTTGCACCTTGCAATGCGGAGAAATTACTGTTTGTGCATTTACAATATTCATTGATTTTTGCCATTGAAAAACATCATGTTATTCATATACCAGAAATGTTTGAAGCTACTGACTGAATGAAAGGAGCTGGCATCTCACTCTCTTTGAATCTTCTTTATCATGCTAAGAGGAGCAGGAAAAAGCAAAAAATTTCAGAATTGCACCTTGCAATGCGGAGAAATTACTGTTTGTGCATTTACAATATTCATTGATTTTTGCCATTGAAAAACGTCCAGAAATGATTGAAGCTACTGACTGAATGAAAGGAGCTGGCATCTCACTCTCTTTGAATCTTGTTTATCATGCTAAGAGGAGCAGGAAAAAGCAAAAAATTTCAGAATTGCACCTTGCAATGCGGAGAAATTACTGTTTGTGCATTTACAATATTCATTGATTTTTGCCATTGAAAAACATCATGTTATTCATATACCAGAAATGATTGAAGCTACTGACTGAATGAAAGGAGCTGGCATCTCACTCTCTTTGAATCTTCTTTATCATGCTAAGAGGAGCATGAAAAAGTAAAAAATTTCAGAATTGCACCTTGCAATGCGGAGAAATTACTGTTTGTGCATTTATAATATTCAATGATTTTTGCCATTGAAAAACGTCCAGAAATGATTGAAGCTACTGACTGAACGAAAGGAGCTGGCATCTCACTCTCTTTGAATCTTCTTTATCATGCTAAGAGGAGCAGGAAAAAGCAAAAAATTTCAGAATTGCACCTTGCAATGCGGAGAAATTACTGTTTGTGCATTTACAATATTCATTGATTTTTGCCATTGAAAAACGTCCAGAAATGATTGAAGCTACTGACTGAATGAAAGGAGCTGGCATCTCACTCTCTTTGAATCTTCTTTATCATGCTAAGAGGAGCAGGAAAAAGCAAAAAATTTCAGAATTGCACCTTGCAATGCGGAGAAATTACTGTTTGTGCATTTACAATATTCATTGATTTTTGCCATTGAAAAACATCATGTTATTCATATACCAGAAATGTTTGAAGCTACTGACTGAATGAAAGGAGCTGACATCTCACGCTCTTTGAATCTTCTTTATCATGCTAAGAGGAGCAGGAAAAAGCAAAAAATTTCAGAATTGCACCTTGCAATGCGGAGAAATTACTGTTTGTGCATTTACAATATTCATTGATTTTTGCCATTGAAAAACGTCCAGAATTGATTGAAGCTACTGACTGAATGAAAGGAGCTGGCATCTCACTCTCTTTGAATCTTCTTTATCATGCTAAGAGGAGCAGGAAAAAGCAAAAAATTTCAGAATTGCACCTTGCAATGCGGAGAAATTACTGTTTGTGCATTTACAATATTCATTGATTTTTGCCATTGAAAAACATCATGTTATTCATATACCAGAAATGTTTGAAGCTACTGACTGAATGAAAGGAGCTGGCATCTCACTCTCTTTGAATCTTCTTTATCATGCTAAGAGGAGCAGGAAAAAGCAAAAAATTTCAGAATTGCACCTTGCAATGCGGAGAAATTACTGTTTGTGCATTTACAATATTCATTGATTTTTGCCATTGAAAAACATCATGTTATTCATATACCAGAAATGTTTGAAGCTACTGACTGAATGAAAGGAGCTGGCATCTCACTCTCTTTGAATCTTCTTTATCATGCTAAGAGGAGCAGGGAAAAGCAAAAAATTTCAGAATTGCACCTTGCAATGTGGAGAAATTACTGTTTGTGCATTTACAATATTCATTGATTTTTACCATTGAAAAACGTCCAGAAATGATTGAAGCTACTGACTGAATGAAAGTAGCTGGCATCTCACTCTCTTTGAATCTTCTTTATCATGCTAAGACGAGCAGGAAAAAGCAAAAAATTTCAGACTTGCACCTTGCAATGCGGAGAAATTACTGTTTGTGCATTTACAATATTCATTGATTTTTGCCATTGAAAAACATCATGTTATTCATATACCAGAAATGTTTGAAGCTACTGACTGAATGAAAGGAGCTGGCATCTCACTCTCTTTGAATCTTCTTTATCATGCTAAGAGGAGCAGGAAAAAGCAAAAAATTTCAGAATTGCACCTTGCAATGCGGAGAAATTACTGTTTGTGCATTTACAATATTCATTGATTTTTGCCATTGAAAAACGTCCAGAAATGATTGAAGCTACTGACTGAATGAAAGGAGCTGGCATCTCACTCTCTTTGAATCTTCTTTATCATGCTAAGAGGAGCAGGAAAAAGCAAAAAATTTCAGAATTGCACCTTGCAATGCGGAGAAATTACTGTTTGTGCATTTACAATATTCATTGATTTTTGCCATTGAAAAACATGTTATTCATATACCAGAAATGTTTGAAGCTACTGACTGAATGAAAGGAGCTGGCACCTCACTCTCTTTGAATCTTCTTTATCATGCTAAGAGGAGCAGGAAAAAGCAAAAAATTTCAGAATTGCACCTTGCAATGTGGAGAAATTACTGTTTGTGCATTTACAATATTCATTGATTTTTACCATTGAAAAACGTCCAGAAATGATTGAAGCTACTGACTGAATGAAAGTAGCTGGCATCTCACTCTCTTTGAATCTTCTTTATCATGCTAAGACGAGCAGGAAAAAGCAAAAAATTTCAGACTTGCACCTTGCAATGCGGAGAAATTACTGTTTGTGCATTTACAATATTCATTGATTTTTGCCATTGAAAAACATCATGTTATTCATATACCAGAAATGTTTGAAGCTACTGACTGAATGAAAGGAGCTGGCATCTCACTCTCTTTGAATCTTCTTTATCATGCTAAGAGGAGCAGGAAAAAGCAAAAAATTTCAGAATTGCACCTTGCAATGCGGAGAAATTACTGTTTGTGCATTTACAATATTCATTGATTTTTGCCATTGAAAAACGTCCAGAAATGATTGAAGCTACTGACTGAATGAAAGGAGCTGGCATCTCACTCTCTTTGAATCTTCTTTATCATGCTAAGAGGAGCAGGAAAAAGCAAAAAATTTCAGAATTGCACCTTGCAATGCGGAGAAATTACTGTTTGTGCATTTACAATATTCATTGATTTTTGCCATTGAAAAACGTCCAGAAATGATTGAAGCTACTGACTGAATGAAAGGAGCTGGCATCTCACTCTCTTTGAATCTTCTTTATCATGCTAAGAGGAGCAGGAAAAAGCAAAAAATTTCAGAATTGCACCTTGCAATGCGGAGAAATTACTGTTTGTGCATTTACAATATTCATTGATTTTTGCCATTGAAAAACATGTTATTCATATACCAGAAATGTTTGAAGCTACTGACTGAATGAAAGGAGCTGGCACCTCACTCTCTTTGAATCTTCTTTATCATGCTAAGAGGAGCGGGAAAAAGCAAAAAATTTCAGAATTGCACCTTGCAATGCGGAGAAATTACTGTTTGTGCATTTACAATATTCATTGATTTTTGCCATTGAAAAACGTCCAGAAATGATTGAAGGTACTGACTGAATGAAAGGAGCTGGCATCTCACTCTCTTTGAATCTTCTTTATCATGCTAAGAGGAGCAGGAAAAAGCAAAAAATTTCAGAATTGCACCTTGCAATGCGGAGAAATTACTGTTTGTGCATTTACAAAATTCATTGATTTTTGCCATTGAAAAACGTCCAGAAATGATTGAAGCTACTGACTGAATGAAAGGAGCTGGCATCTCACTCTCTTTGAATCTTCTTTATCATGCTAAGAGGAGCAGGAAAAAGCAAAAAATTTCAGAATTGCACCTTGCAATGCGGAGAAATTACAGTTTGTGCATTTACAATATTCATTGATTTTTGCCATTGAGAAACGTCCAGAAATGATTGAAGCTACTGACTGAATGAAAGGAGCTGGCATCTCACTCTCTTTGAATCTTTATCATGCTAAGAGGAGCAGGAAAAAGCAAAAAATTTCAGAATTGCACCTTGCAATGCGGAGAAATTACTGTTTGTGCATTTACAATATTCATTGATTTTTGCCATTGAAAAACATCATGTTATTCATATACCAGAAATGTTTGAAGCTACTGACTGAATGAAAGGAGCTGGCATCTCACTCTCTTTGAATCTTCTTTATCATGCTAAGAGGAGCAGGAAAAAGCAAAAAATTTCAGAATTGCACCTTGCAATGTGGAGAAATTACTGTTTGTGCATTTACAATATTCATTGATTTTTACCATTGAAAAACGTCCAGAAATGATTGAAGCTACTGACTGAATGAAAGTAGCTGGCATCTCACTCTCTTTGAATCTTCTTTATCATGCTAAGAGGAGCAGGAAAAAGCAAAAAATTTCAGACTTGCACCTTGCAATGCGGAGAAATTACTGTTTGTGCATTTACAATATTCATTGATTTTTGCCATTGAAAAACATCATGTTATTGATATACCATAAATGTTTGAAGCTACTGACTGAATGAAAGGAGCTGGCATCTCACTCTCTTTGAATCTTCTTTATCATGCTAAGAGGAGCAGGAAAAAGCAAAAAATTTCAGAATTGCACCTTGCAATGCGGAGAAATTACTGTTTGTGCATTTACAATATTCATTGATTTTTTCCATTGAAAAACATCATGTTATTCATATACCAGAAATGTTTGAAGCTACTGACTGAATGAAAGGAGCTGGCATCTCAATCTCTTTGAATCTTCTTTATCATGCTAAGAGGAGCAGGAAAAAGCAAAAAACTTCAGAATTGCACCTTGCAATGTGGAGAAATTACTGTTTGTGCATTTACAATATTCATTGATTTTTACCATTGAAAAACGTCCAGAAATGATTGAAGCTACTGACTGAATGAAAGTAGCTGACATCTCACTCTCTTTGAATCTTCTTTATCATGCTAAGAGGAGCAGGAAAAAGCAAAAAATTTCAGACTTGCACCTTGCAATGCGGAGAAATTACTGTTTGTGCATTTACAATATTCATTGATTTTTGCCATTGAAAAACATCATGTTATTCATATACCAGAAATGTTTGAAGCTACTGACTGAATGAAAGGAGCTGGCATCTCACTCTCTTTGAATCTTCTTTATCATGCTAAGAGGAGCAGGAAAAAGCAAAAAATTTCAGAATTGCACCTTGCAATGCGGAGAAATTACTGTTTGTGCATTTACAATATTCATTGATTTTTGCCATTGAAAAACATCATGTTATTCATATACCAGAAATGTTTGAAGCTACTGACTGAATGAAAGGAGCTGACATCTCACTCTCTTTGAATCTTCTTTATCATGCTAAGAGGAGCAGGAAAAAGCAAAAAATTTCAGAATTGCACCTTGCAATGCGGAGAAATTACTGTTTGTGCATTTACAATATTCATTGATTTTTGCCATTGAAAAACGTCCAGAAATGATTGAAGCTACTGACTGAATGAAAGGAGCTGGCATCTCACTCTCTTTGAATCATGCTAAGAGGAGCAGGAAAAAGCAAAAAATTTCAGAATTGCACCTTGCAATGCGGAGAAATTACTGTTTGTGCATTTACAATATTCATTGATTTTTGCCATTGAAAAACATCATGTTATTCATATACCAGAAATGTTTGAAGCTACTGACTGAATGAAAGGAGCTGGCATCTCACTCTCTTTGAATCTTCTTTATCATGCTAAGAGGAGCAGGAAAAAGCAAAAAATTTTATAATTGCACCTTGCAATGTGGAGAAATTACTGTTTGTGCATTTACAATATTCATTGATTTTTACCATTGAAAAACGTCCAGAAATGATTGAAGCTACTGACTGAATGAAAGTAGCTGGCATCTCACTCTCTTTGAATCTTCTTTATCATGCTAAGAGGAGCAGGAAAAAGCAAAAAATTTCAGACTTGCACCTTGCAATGCGGAGAAATTACTGTTTGTGCATTTACAATATTCATTGATTTTTGCCATTGAAAAACATCATGTTATTCATATACCAGAAATGTTTGAAGCTACTGACTGAATGAAAGGAGCTGGCATCTCACTCTCTTTGAATCTTCTTTATCATGCTAAGAGGAGCAGGAAAAAGCAAAAAATTTCAGAATTGCACCTTGCAATGCGGAGAAATTACTGTTTGTGCATTTACAATATTCATTGATTTTTGCCATTGAAAAACGTCCAGAAATGATTGAAGCTAGTGACTGAATGAAAGGAGCTGGCATCTCACTCTCTTTGAATCTTCTTTATCATGCTAAGAGGAGCAGGAAAAAGCAAAAAATTTCAGAATTGCACCTTGCAATGCGGAGAAATTACTGTTTGTGCATTTACAATATTCATTGATTTTTACCATTGAAAAACGTCCAGAAATGATTGAAGCTACTGACTGAATGAAAGTAGCTGGCATCTCACTCTCTTTGAATCTTATTTATCATGCTAAGAGGAGCAGGAAAAAGCAAAAAATTTCAGACTTGCACCTTGCAATGCGGAGAAATTACTGTTTGTGCATTTACAATATTCATTGATTTTTGCCATTGAAAAACATCATGTTATTCATATACCAGAAATGTTTGAAGCTACTGACTGAATGAAAGGAGCTGGCATCTCACTCTCTTTGAATCTTCTTTATCATGCTAAGAGGAGCAGGAAAAAGCAAAAAATTTCAGAATTGCACCTTGCAATGCGGAGAAATTACTGTTTGTGCATTTACAATATTCATTGATTTTTGCCATTGAAAAACATCATGTTATTCATATACCAGAAATGTTTGAAGCTACTGACTGAATGAAAGGAGCTGACATCTCACTCTCTTTGAATCTTCTTTATCATGCTAAGAGGAGCAGGAAAAAGCAAAAAATTTCAGAATTGCACCTTGCAATGCGGAGAAATTACTGTTTGTGCATTTACAATATTCATTGATTTTTGCCATTGAAAAACGTCCAGAAATGATTGAAGCTACTGACTGAATGAAAGGAGCTGGCATCTCACTCTCTTTGAATCATGCTAAGAGGAGCAGGAAAAAGCAAAAAATTTCAGAATTGCACCTTGCAATGCGGAGAAATTACTGTTTGTGCATTTACAATATTCATTGATTTTTGCCATTGAAAAACATCATGTTATTCATATACCAGAAATGTTTGAAGCTACTGACTGAATGAAAGGAGCTGGCATCTCACTCTCTTTGAATCTTCTTTATCATGCTAAGAGGAGCAGGAAAAAGCAAAAAATTTTAGAATTGCACCTTGCAATGTGGAGAAATTACTGTTTGTGCATTTACAATATTCATTGATTTTTACCATTGAAAAACGTCCAGAAATGATTGAAGCTACTGACTGAATGAAAGTAGCTGGCATCTCACTCTCTTTGAATCTTCTTTATCATGCTAAGAGGAGCAGGAAAAAGCAAAAAATTTCAGACTTGCACCTTGCAATGCGGAGAAATTACTGTTTGTGCATTTACAATATTCATTGATTTTTGCCATTGAAAAACATCATGTTATTCATATACCAGAAATGTTTGAAGCTACTGACTGAATGAAAGGAGCTGGCATCTCACTCTCTTTGAATCTTCTTTATCATGCTAAGAGGAGCAGGAAAAAGCAAAAAATTTCAGAATTGCACCTTGCAATGCGGAGAAATTACTGTTTGTGCATTTACAATATTCATTGATTTTTGCCATTGAAAAACGTCCAGAAATGATTGAAGCTACTGACTGAATGAAAGGAGCTGGCATCTCACTCTCTTTGAATCTTCTTTATCATGCTAAGAGGAGCAGGAAAAAGCAAAAAATTTCAGAATTGCACCTTGCAATGCGGAGAAATTACTGTTTGTGCATTTACAATATTCATTGATTTTTGCCATTGAAAAACATGTTATTCATATACCAGAAATGTTTGAAGCTACCGACTGAATGAAAGGAGCTGGCACCTCAATCTCTTTGAATCTTCTTTATCATGCTAAGAGGAGCGGGAAAAAGCAAAAAATTTCAGAATTGCACCTTGCAATGCGGAGAAATTACTGTTTGTGCATTTACAATATTCATTGATTTTTGCCATTGAAAAACGTCCAGAAATGATTGAAGGTACTGACTGAATGAAAGGAGCTGGCATCTCTCTCTCTTTGAATCTTCTTTATCATGCTAAGAGGAGCAGGAAAAAGCAAAAAATTTCAGAATTGCACCTTGCAATGCGGAGAAATTACTGTTTGTGCATTTACAATATTCATTGATTTTTGCCATTGAAAAACGTCCAGAAATGATTGAAGCTACTGACTGAATGAAAGGAGCTGGCATCTCACTCTCTTTGAATCTTCTTTATCATGCTAAGAGGAGCAGGAAAAAGCAAAAAATTTCAGAATTGCACCTTGCAATGCGGAGAAATTACTGTTTGTGCATTTACAATATTCATTGATTTTTGCCATTGAAAAACATCCAGAAATGATTGAAGCTACTGACTGAATGAAAGGAGCTGGCATCTCACTCTCTTTGAATCTTCTTTATCATGCTAAGAGGAGCAGGAAAAAGCAAAAAATTTCAGAATTGCACCTTGCAATGCGGAGAAATTACTGTTTGTGCATTTACAATATTCATTGATTTTTGCCATTGAAAAACATCATGTTATTCATATACCAGAAATGTTTGAAGCTACTGACTGAATGAAAGGAGCTGGCATCTCACTCTCTTTGAATCTTCTTTATCATGCTAAGAGGAGCAGGAAAAAGCAAAAAATTTCAGAATTGCACCTTGCAATGTGGAGAAATTACTGTTTGTGCATTTACAATATTCATTGATTTTTACCATTGAAAAACGTCCAGAAATGATTGAAGCTACTGACTGAATGAAAGTAGCTGGCATCTCACTCTCTTTGAATCTTCTTTATCATGCTAAGAGGAGCAGGAAAAAGCAAAAAATTTCAGACTTGCACCTTGCAATGCGGAGAAATTACTGTTTGTGCATTTACAATATTCATTGATTTTTGCCATTGAAAAACGTCCAGAAAAGATTGAAGGTACTGACTGAATGAAAGGAGCTGGCATCTCACTCTCTTTGAATCTTCTTTATCATGCTAAGAGGAGCAGGAAAAAGCAAAAAATTTCAGAATTGCACCTTGCAATGCGGAGAAATTACTGTTTGTGCATTTACAATATTTATTGATTTTTGCCATTGAAAAACGTCCAGAAATGATTGAAGCTACTGACTGAATGAAAGGAGCTGGCATCTCACTCTCTTTGAATCTTCTTTATCATGCTAAGAGGAGCAGGAAAAAGCAAAAAATTTCAGAATTGCACCTTGCAATGCGGAGAAATTACTGTTTGTGCATTTACAATATTCATTGATTTTTGCCATTGAAAAACATCCAGAAATGATTGAAGCTACTGACTGAATGAAAGGAGCTGGCATCTCACTCTCTTTGAATCTTCTTTATCATGCTAAGAGGAGCAGGAAAAAGCAAAAAATTTCAGAATTGCACCTTGCAATGCGGAGAAATTACTGTTTGTGCATTTACAATATTCATTGATTTTTGCCATTGAAAAACATCATGTTATTCATATACCAGAAATGTTTGAAGCTACTGACTGAATGAAAGGAGCTGGCATCTCACTCTCTTTGAATCTTCTTTATCATGCTAAGAGGAGCAGGAAAAAGCAAAAAATTTCAGAATTGCACCTTGCAATGCGGAGAAATTACTGTTTGTGCATTTACAATATTCATTGATTTTTGCCATTGAAAAACATAATGTTATTCATATACCAGAAATGTTTGAAGCTACTGACTGAATGAAAGGAGCTGGCATCTCAATCTCTTTGAATCTTCTTTATCATGCTAAGAGGAGCATGAAAAAGCAAAAAATTTCAGAATTGCACCTTGCAATGTGGAGAAATTACTGTTTGTGCATTTACAATATTCATTGATTTTTACCATTGAAAAACGTCCAGAAATGATTGAAGCTACTGACTGAATGAAAGTAGCTGGCATCTCACTCTCTTTGAATCTTCTTTATCATGCTAAGAGGAGCAGGAAAAAGCAAAAAATTTCAGACTTGCACCTTGCAATGCGGAGAAATTACTGTTTGTGCATTTACAATATTCATTGATTTTTGCCATTGAAAAACATCATGTTATTCATATACCAGAAATGTTTGAAGCTACTGACTGAATGAAAGGAGCTGGCATCTCACTCTCTTTGAATCTTCTTTATCATGCTAAGAGGAGCAGAAAAAAGCAAAAAATTTCAGACTTGCACCTTGCAATGCGGAGAAATTACTGTTTGTGCATTTACAATATTCATTGATTTTTGCCATTGAAAAACATCATGTTATTCATATACCAGAAATGTTTGAAGCTACTGACTGAATGAAAGGAGCTGGCATCTCACTCTCTTTGAATCTTCTTTATCATGCTAAGAGGAGCAGGAAAAAGCAAAAAATTTCAGAATTGCACCTTGCAATGCGGAGAAATTACTGTTTGTGCATTTACAATATTCATTGATTTTTGCCATTGAAAAACGTCCAGAAATGATTGAAGGTACTGACTGAATGAAAGGAGCTGGCATCTCACTCTCTTTGAATCTTCTTTATCATGCTAAGAGGAGCAGGAAAAAGCAAAAAATTTCAGAATTGCAACTTGCAATGCGGAGAAATTACTGTTTGTGCATTTACAATATTCATTGATTTTTGCCATTGAAAAACGTCCAGAAATGATTGAAGCTACTGACTGAATGAAAGGAGCTGGCATCTCACTCTCTTTGAATCTTCTTTATCATGCTAAGTGGAGCAGGAAAAAGCAAAAAATTTCAGAATTGCACCTTGCAATGCGGAGAAATTACAGTTTGTGCATTTACAATATTCATTGATTTTTGCCATTGAAAAACGTCCAGAAATGATTGAAGCTACTGACTGAATGAAAGGAGCTGGCATCTCACTCTCTTTGAATCTTCTTTATCATGCTAAGAGGAGCAGGAAAAAGCAAAAAATTTCAGAATTGCACCTTGCAATGCGGAGAAATTACTGTTTGTGCATTTACAATATTCGTTGATTTTTGCCATTGAAAAACGTCCAGAAATGATTGAAGCTACTGACTGAATGAAAGGAGCTGGCATCTCACTCTCTTTGAATCTTCTTTATCATGCTAAGAGGAGCAGGAAAAAGCAAAAAATTTCAGAATTGCACCTTGCAATGCGGAGAAATTACAGTTTGTGCATTTACAATATTCATTGATTTTTGCCATTGAAAAACGTCCAGAAATGATTGAAGCTACTGACTGAATGAAAGGAGCTGGCATCTCACTCTCTTTGAATCTTCTTTATCATGCTAAGAGGAGCAGGAAAAAGCAAAAAATTTCAAAATTGCACCTTGCAATGCGGAGAATTTACTGTTTGTGCATTTACAATATTCATTGATTTTTGCCATTGAAAAACATGTTATTCATATACCAGAAATGTTTGAAGCTCCTGACTGAATGAAAGGAGCTGGCACCTCACTCTCTTTGAATCTTCTTTATCATGCTAAGAGGAGCAGGAAAAAGCAAAAAATTTCAGAATTGCACCTTGCAATGCGGAGAAATTACTGTTTGTGCATTTACAATATTCATTGATTTTTGCCATTGAAAAACGTCCAGAAATGATTGAAGCTACTGACTGAATGAAAGGAGCTGGCATCTCACTCTCTTTGAATCTTCTTTATCATGCTAAGAGGAGCAGGAAAAAGCAAAAAATTTCAGAATTGCGCCTTGCAATGCGGAGAAATTACTGTTTGTGCATTTACAAAATTCATTGATTTTTGCCATTGAAAAACATCATGTTATTCATATACCAGAAATGATTGAAGCTACTGACTGAAGGAAAGGAGCTGGCATCTCACTCTCTTTGAATCTTCTTTATCATGCTAAGAGGAGCAGGAAAAAGCAAAAATTTTCAGAATTGCACCTTGCAATGCGGAGAATTTACTGTTTGTGCATTTACAATATTCATTGATTTTTGCCATTGAAAAACGTCCAGAAATGATTGAAGCTACTGACTGAATGAAAGGAGCTGGCATCTCACTCTCTTTGAATCTTCTTTATCATGCTAAGAGGAGCAGGAAAAAGCAAAAAATTTCAGAATTGCACCTTGCAATGCGGAGAAATTACAGTTTGTGCATTTACAATATTCATTGATTTTTGCCATTGAAAAATGTCCAGAAATGATTGAAGCTACTGACTGAATGAAAGGAGCTGGCATCTCACTCTCTTTGAATCTTCTTTATCATGCTAAGAGGAGCAGGAAAAAGCAAAAAATTTCAGAATTGCACCTTGCAATGCGGAGAAATTACTGTTTGTTCATTTACAATATTCGTTGATTTTTGCCATTGAAAAACGTCCAGAAATGATTGAAGCTACTGACTGAATGAAAGGAGCTGGCATCTCACTCTCTTTGAATCTTCTTTATCATGCTAAGAGGAGCAGGAAAAAGCAAAAAATTTCAGAATTGCACCTTGCAATGCGGAGAAATTACTGTTTGTGCATTTACAATATTCATTGATTTTTGCCATTGAAAAACATCATGTTATTCATATACCAGAAATGTTTGAAGCTACTGACTGAATGAAAGGAGCTGGCATCTCACTCTCTTTGAATCTTCTTTATCATGCTAAGAGGAGCAGGAAAAAGCAAAAAATTTCAGAATTGCACCTTGCAATGCGGAGAAATTACTGTTTGTGCATTTACAATATTCATTGATTTTTGCCATTGAAAAACATAATGTTATTCATATACCAGAAATGTTTGAAGCTACTGACTGAATGAAAGGAGCTGGCATCTCAATCTCTTTGAATCTTCTTTATCATGCTAAGAGGAGCATGAAAAAGCAAAAAATTTCAGAATTGCACCTTGCAATGTGGAGAAATTACTGTTTGTGCATTTACAATATTCATTGATTTTTACCATTGAAAAACGTCCAGAAATGATTGAAGCTACTGACTGAATGAAAGTAGCTGGCATCTCACTCTCTTTGAATCTTCTTTATCATGCTAAGAGGAGCAGGAAAAAGCAAAAAATTTCAGACTTGCACCTTGCAATGCGGAGAAATTACTGTTTGTGCATTTACAATATTCATTGATTTTTGCCATTGAAAAACATCATGTTATTCATATACCAGAAATGTTTTGAAGCTACTGACTGAATGAAAGGAGCTGGCATCTCACTCTCTTTGAATCTTCTTTATCATGCTAAGAGGAGCAGAAAAAAGCAAAAAATTTCAGACTTGCACCTTGCAATGCGGAGAAATTACTGTTTGTGCATTTACAATATTCATTGATTTTTGCCATTGAAAAACATCATGTTATTCATATACCAGAAATGTTTGAAGCTACTGACTGAATGAAAGGAGCTGGCATCTCACTCTCTTTGAATCTTCTTTATCATGCTAAGAGGAGCAGGAAAAAGCAAAAAATTTCAGAATTGCACCTTGCAATGCGGAGAAATTACTGTTTGTGCATTTACAATATTCATTGATTTTTGCCATTGAAAAACGTACAGAAATGATTGAAGGTACTGACTGAATGAAAGGAGCTGGCATCTCACTCTCTTTGAATCTTCTTTATCATGCTAAGAGGAGCAGGAAAAAGCAAAAAATTTCAGAATTGCAACTTGCAATGCGGAGAAATTACTGTTTGTGCATTTACAATATTCATTGATTTTTGCCATTGAAAAACGTCCAGAAATGATTGAAGCTACTGACTGAATGAAAGGAGCTGGCATCTCACTCTCTTTGAATCTTCTTTATCATGCTAAGTGGAGCAGGAAAAAGCAAAAAATTTCAGAATTGCAGCTTGCAATGCGGAGAAATTACAGTTTGTGCATTTACAATATTCATTGATTTTTGCCATTGAAAAACGTCCAGAAATGATTGAAGCTACTGACTGAATGAAAGGAGCTGGCATCTCACTCTCTTTGAATCTTCTTTATCATGCTAAGAGGAGCAGGAAAAAGCAAAAAATTTCAGAATTGCACCTTGCAATGCGGAGAAATTACTGTTTGTGCATTTACAATATTCGTTGATTTTTGCCATTGAAAAACGTCCAGAAATGAT
Organism: Phyllobates terribilis; assembly: GCF_046119375.1. Lineage (NCBI taxonomy): Eukaryota > Metazoa > Chordata > Amphibia > Anura > Dendrobatidae > Phyllobates > Phyllobates terribilis. The sequence goes on from NW_027364568.1 coordinate 35,206, forward strand.
TGAAGCTACTGACTGAATGAAAGGAGCTGGCATCTCACTCTCTTTGAATCTTCTTTATCATGCTAAGAGGAGCAGGAAAAAGCAAAAAATTTCAGAATTGCACCTTGCAATGCGGAGAAATTACAGTTTGTGCATTTACAATATTCATTGATTTTTGCCATTGAAAAACGTCCAGAAATGATTGAAGCTACTGACTGAATGAAAGGAGCTGGCATCTCACTCTCTTTGAATCTTCTTTATCATGCTAAGAGGAGCAGGAAAAAGCAAAAAATTTCAGAATTGCACCTTGCAATGCGGAGAATTTACTGTTTGTGCATTTACAATATTCATTGATTTTTGCCATTGAAAAACATGTTATTCATATACCAGAAATGTTTGAAGCTCCTGACTGAATGAAAGGAGCTGGCACCTCACTCTCTTTGAATCTTCTTTATCATGCTAAGAGGAGCAGGAAAAAGCAAAAAATTTCAGAATTGCACCTTGCAATGCGGAGAAATTACTGTTTGTGCATTTACAATATTCATTGATTTTTGCCATTGAAAAACGTCCAGAAATGATTGAAGCTACTGACTGAATGAAAGGAGCTGGCATCTCACTCTCTTTGAATCTTCTTTATCATGCTAAGAGGAGCAGGAAAAAGCAAAAAATTTCAGAATTGCACCTTGCAATGCGGAGAAATTACTGTTTGTGCATTTACAATATTCATTGATTTTTGCCATTGAAAAATGTCCAGAAATGATTGAAGCTACTGACTGAATGAAAGGAGCTGGCATCTCACTCTCTTTGAATCTTCTTTATCATGCTAAGAGGAGCAGGAAAAAGCAAAAAATTTCAGAATTGCGCCTTGCAATGCGGAGAAATTACTGTTTGTGCATTTACAAAATTCATAGATTTTTGCCATTGAAAAACATCATGTTATTCATATACCAGAAATGATTGAAGCTACTGACTGAAGGAAAGGAGCTGGCATCTCACTCTCTTTGAATCTTCTTTATCATGCTAAGAGGAGCAGGAAAAAGCAAAAAATTTCAGAATTGCACCTTGCAATGCGGAGAATTTACTGTTTGTGCATTTACAATATTCATTGATTTTTGCCATTGAAAAACGTCCAGAAATGATTGAAGCTACTGACTGAATGAAAGGAGCTGGCATCTCACTCTCTTTGAATCTTCTTTATAATGCTAAGAGGAGCAGGAAAAAGCAAAAAATTTCAGAATTGCACCTTGCAATGCGGAGAAATTACAGTTTGTGCATTTACAATATTCATTGATTTTTGCCATTGAAAAACGTCCAGAAATGATTGAAGCTACGGACTGAATGAAAGGAGCTGGCATCTCACTCTCTTTGAATCTTCTTTATCATGCTAAGAGGAGCAGGAAAAAGCAAAAAATTTCAGAATTGCACCTTGCAATGCGGAGAAATTACTGTTTGTGCATTTACAATATTCGTTGATTTTTGCCATTGAAAAACGTCCAGAAATGATTGAAGCTACTGACTGAATGAAAGGAGCTGGCATCTCACTCTCTTTGAATCTTCTTTATCATGCTAAGAGGAGCAGGAAAAAGCAAAAAATTTCAGAATTGCACCTTGCAATGCGGAGAAATTACTGTTTGTGCATTTACAATATTCATTGATTTTTGCCATTGAAAAACATGTTATTCATATACCAGAAATGTTTGAAGCTCCTGACTGAATGAAAGGAGCTGGCACCTCACTCTCTTTGAATCTTCTTTATCATGCTAAGAGGAGCAGGAAAAAGCAAAAAATTTCAGAAATGCACCTTGCAATGCGGAGAAATTACTGTTTGTGCATTTACAATATTCATTGATTTTTGCCATTGAAAAACGTCCAGAAATGATTGTAGCTACTGACTGAATGAAAGGAGCTGGCATCTCACTCTCTTTGAATCTTCTTTATCATGCTAAGAGGAGCAGGAAAAAGCAAAAAATTTCAGAATTGCACCTTGCAATGCGGAGAAATTACTGTTTGTGCATTTACAATATTCATTGATTTTTGCCATTGAAAAATGTCCAGAAATGATTGAAGCTACTGACTGAATGAAAGGAGCTGGCATCTCACTCTCTTTGAATCTTCTTTATCATGCTAAGAGGAGCAGGAAAAAGCAAAAAATTTCAGAATTGCGCCTTGCAATGCGGAGAAATTACTGTTTGTGCATTTACAAAATTCATTGATTTTTGCCATTGAAAAACATCATGTTATTCATATACCAGAAATGATTGAAGCTACTGACTGAAGGAAAGGAGCTGGCATCTCACTCTCTTTGAATCTTCTTTATCATGCTAAGAGGAGCAGGAAAAAGCAAAAAATTTCAGAATTGCACCTTGCAATGCGGAGAAATTACTGTTTGTGCATTTACAATATTCATTGATTTTTGCGATTGAAAAACATCATGTTATTCATATACCAGAAATGATTGAAGCTACTGACTGAATGAAAGGAGCTGGCATCTCACTCTCTTTGAATCTTCTTTATCATGCTAAGAGGAGCAGGAAAAAGCAAAAAATTTCAGAATTGCACCTTGCAATGCGGAGAAATTACAGTTTGTGCATTTACAATATTCATTGATTTTTGCCATTGAAAAACGTCCAGAAATGATTGAAGCTACTGACTGAATGAAAGGAGCTGGCATCTCACTCTCTTTGAATCTTCTTTATCATGCTAAGAGGAGCAGGAAAAAGCAAAAAATTTCAGAATTGCACCTTGCAATGCGGAGAAATTACTGTTTGTGCATTTACAATATTCATTGATTTTTGCCATTGAAAAACGTCCAGAAATGATTGAAGGTACTGACTGAATGAAAGGAGCTGGCATCTCACTCTCTTTGAATCTTCTTTATCATGCTAAGAGGAGCAGGAAAAAGTAAAAAATTTCAGAATTGCACCTTGCAATGCGGAGAAATTACTGTTTGTGCATTTACAATATTCATTGATTTTTGCCATTGAAAAACGTCCAGAAATGATTGAAGCTACTGACTGAATGAAAGGAGCTGGCATCTCACTCTCTTTGAATCTTCTTTATCATGCTAAGAGGAGCAGGAAAAAGCAAAAAATTTCAGAATTGCACCTTGCAATGCGGAGAAATTACTGTTTGTGCATTTACAATATTCATTGATTTTTGCCATTGAAAAATGTCCAGAAATGATTGAAGCTACTGACTGAATGAAAGGAGCTGGCATCTCACTCTCTTTGAATCTTCTTTATCATGCTAAGAGGAGCAGGAAAAAGCAAAAAATTTCAGAATTGCGCCTTGCAATGCGGAGAAATTACTGTTTGTGCATTTACAAAATTCATTGATTTTTGCCATTGAAAAACATCATGTTATTCATATACCAGAAATGATTGAAGCTACTGACTGAAGGAAAGGATCTGGCATCTCACTCTCTTTGAATCTTCTTTATCATGCTTAGAGGAGCAGGAAAAAGCAAAAAATTTCAGAATTGCACCTTGCAATGCAGAGAAATTACTGTTTGTGCATTTACAATATTCATTGATTTTTGCCATTGAAAAACGTCCAGAAATGATTGAAGCTACTGACTGAATGAAAGGAGCTGGCATCTCACTCTCTTTGAATCTTCTTTATCATGCTAAGAGGAGCAGGAAAAAGCAAAAAATTTCAGAATTGCACCTTGCAATGCGGAGAAATTACTGTTTGTGCATTTACAATATTCATTGATTTTTGCGATTGAAAAACATCATGTTATTCATATACCAGAAATGATTGAAGCTACTGACTGAATGAAAGGAGCTGGCATCTCACTCTCTTTGAATCTTCTTTATCATGCTAAGAGGAGCAGGAAAAAGCAAAAAATTTCAGAATTGCACCTTGCAATGCGGAGAAATTACTGTTTGTGCATTTACAATATTCATTGATTTTTGCCATTGAAAAACATCCAGAAATGATTGAAGCTACTGACTGAATGAAAGGAGCTGGCATCTCACTCTCTTTGAATCTTCTTTATCATGCTAAGAGGAGCAGGAAAAAGCAAAAAATTTCAGAATTGCACCTTGCAATGCGGAGAAATTACTGTTTGTGCATTTACAATATTCATTGATTTTTGCTATTGAAAAACATCATGTTATTCATATACCAGAAATGATTGAAGCTACTGACTGAATGAAAGGAGCTGGCATCTCACTCTCTTTGAATCTTCTTTATCATGCTAAGAGGAGCAGGAAAAAGCAAAAAATTTCAGAATTGCACCTTGCAATGCGGAGAAATTACAGTTTGTGCATTTACAATATTCATTGATTTTTGCCATTGAAAAACGTCCAGAAATGATTGAAGCTACTGACTGAATGAAAGGAGCTGGCATCTCACTCTCTTTGAATCTTCTTTATCATGCTAAGAGGAGCAGGAAAAAGCAAAAAATTTCAGAATTGCACCTTGCAATGCGGAGAAATTACTGTTTGTGCATTTACAATATTCATTGATTTTTGCCATTGAAAAATGTCCAGAAATGATTGAAGCTACTGACTGAATGAAAGGAGCTGGCATCTCACTCTCTTTGAATCTTCTTTATCATGCTAAGAGGAGCAGGAAAAAGCAAAAAATTTCAGAATTGCGCCTTGCAATGCGGAGAAATTACTGTTTGTGCATTTACAAAATTCATTGATTTTTGCCATTGAAAAACATCATGTTATTCATATACCAGAAATGATTGAAGCTACTGACTGAAGGAAAGGATCTGGCATCTCACTCTCTTTGAATCTTCTTTATCATGCTTAGAGGAGCAGGAAAAAGCAAAAAATTTCAGAATTGCACCTTGCAATGCGGAGAAATTACTGTTTGTGCATTTACAATATTCATTGATTTTTGCCATTGAAAAACGTCCAGAAATGATTGAAGCTACTGACTGAATGAAAGGAGCTGGCATCTCACTCTCTTTGAATCTTCTTTATCATGCTAAGAGGAGCAGGAAAAAGCAAAAAATTTCAGAATTGCACCTTGCAATGCGGAGAAATTACTGTTTGTGCATTTACAATATTCATTGATTTTTGCGATTGAAAAACATCATGTTATTCATATACCAGAAATGATTGAAGCTACTGACTGAATGAAAGGAGCTGGCATCTCACTCTCTTTGAATCTTCTTTATCATGCTAAGAGGAGCAGGAAAAAGTAAAAAATTTCAGAATTGCACCTTGCAATGCGGAGAAATTACTGTTTGTGCATTTACAATATTCAATGATTTTTGCCATTGAAAAACGTCCAGAAATGATTGAAGCTACTGACTGAATGAAATGAGCTGGCATCTCACTCTCTTTGAATCTTGTTTATCATGCTAAGAGGAGCAGGAAAAAGCAAAAAATTTCAGAATTGCACCTTGCAATGCGGAGAAATTACTGTTTGTGCATTTACAATATTCATTGATTTTTGCCATTGAAAAACGTCCAGAAATGATTGAAGCTACTGACTGAATGAAAGGAGCTGGCATCTCACTCTCTTTGAATCTTCTTTATCATGCTAAGAGGAGCAGGAAAAAGCAAAAAATTTCAGAATTGCACCTTGCAATGCGGAGAAATTACTGTTTGTGCATTTACAATATTCATTGATTTTTGCCATTGAAAAACATCATGTTATTCATATACCAGAAATGATTGAAGCTACTGACTGAATGAAAGGAGCTGGCATCTCACTCTCTTTGAATCTTCTTTATCATGCTAAGAGGAGCAGGAAAAAGTAAAAAATTTCAGAATTGCACCTTGCAATGCGGAGAAATTACTGTTTGTGCATTTATAATATTCAATGATTTTTGCCATTGAAAAACGTCCAGAAATGATTGAAGCTACTGACTGAACGAAAGGAGCTGGCATCTCACTCTCTTTGAATCTTCTTTATCATGCTAAGAGGAGCAGGAAAAAGCAAAAAATTTCAGAATTGCACCTTGCAATGCGGAGAAATTACTGTTTGTGCATTTACAATATTCATTGATTTTTGCCATTGAAAAACATCATGTTATTCCTGTACCAGAAATGTTTGAAGCTACTGACTGAATGAAAGGAGCTGGCATCTCACTCTCTTTGAATCTTCTTTATCATGCTAAGAGGAGCAGGAAAAAGCAAAAAATTTCAGAATTGCACCTTGCAATGCGGAGAAATTACTGTTTGTGCATTTACAATATTCATTGATTTTTGCCATTGAAAAACGTCCAGAAATGATTGAAGCTACTGACTGAATGAAAGGAGCTGGCATCTCACTCTCTTTGAATCTTCTTTATCATGCTAAGAGGAGCAGGAAAAAGCAAAAAATTTCAGAATTGCACCTTGCAATGCGGAGAAATTACTGTTTGTGCATTTACAATATTCATTGATTTTTGCCATTGAAAAATGTCCAGAAATGATTGAAGCTACTGACTGAATGAAAGGAGCTGGCATCTCACTCTCTTTGAATCTTCTTTATCATGCTAAGAGGAGCAGGAAAAAGCAAAAAATTTCAGAATTGCGCCTTGCAATGCGGAGAAATTACTGTTTGTGCATTTACAAAATTCATTGATTTTTGCCATTGAAAAACATGTTATTCATATACCAGAAATGATTGAAGCTACTGACTGAAGGAAAGGATTTGGCATCTCACTCTCTTTGAATCTTCTTTATCATGCTAAGAGGAGCAGGAAAAAGCAAAAAATTTCAGAATTGCACCTTGCAATGCGGAGAAATTACTGTTTGTGCATTTACAATATTCATTGATTTTTGCCATTGAAAAACATCCAGAAATGATTGAAGCTACTGACTGAATGTAAGGAGCTGGCATCTCACTCTCTTTGAATCTTCTTTATCATGCTAAGAGGAGCAGGAAAAAGCAAAAAATTTCAGAATTGCACCTTGCAATGCGGAGAAATTACTGTTTGTGCATTTACAATATTCATTGATTTTTGCCATTGAAAAACGTCCAGAAATGATTGAAGCTACTGACTGAATGAAAGGAGCTGGCATCTCACTCTCTTTGAATCTTCTTTATCATGCTAAGAGGAGCAGGAAAAAGCAAAAAATTTCAGAATTGCACCTTGCAATGCGGAGAAATTACTGTTTGTGCATTTACAATATTCATTGATTTTTGCCATTGAAAAATGTCCAGAAATGATTGAAGCTACTGACTGAATGAAAGGAGCTGGCATCTCACTCTCTTTGAATCTTCTTTATCATGCTAAGAGGAGCAGGAAAAAGCAAAAAATTTCAGAATTGCGCCTTGCAATGCGGAGAAATTACTGTTTGTGCATTTACAAAATTCATTGATTTTTGCCATTGAAAAACATCATGTTATTCATATACCAGAAATGATTGAAGCTACTGACTGAAGGAAAGGATCTGGCATCTCACTCTCTTTGAATCTTCTTTATCATGCTAAGAGGAGCAGGAAAAAGCAAAAAATTTCAGAATTGCACCTTGCAATGCAGAGAAATTACTGTTTGTGCATTTACAATATTCATTGATTTTTGTCATTGAAAAACGTCCAGAAATGATTGAAGCTACTGACTGAATGAAAGGAGCTGGCATCTCACTCTCTTTGAATCTTCTTTATCATGCTAAGAGGAGCAGGAAAAAGCAAAAAATTTCAGAATTGCACCTTGCAATGCGGAGAAATTACTGTTTGTGCATTTACAACATTCATTGATTTTTGCCATTGAAAAACGTCCAGAAATGATTGAAGCTACTGACTGAATGAAAGGAGCTGGCATCTCACTCTCTTTGAATCTTCTTTATCATGCTAAGAGGAGCAGGAAAAAGCAAAAAATTTCAGAATTGCACATTGCAATGCGGAGAAATTACTGTTTGTGCATTTACAATATTCATTGATTTTTGCCATTGAAAAACGTCCAGAAATGATTGAAGCTACTGACTGAATGAAAGGAGCTGGCATCTCACTCTCTTTGAATCTTCTTTATCATGCTAAGAGGAGCAGGAAAAAGCAAAAAATTTCAGAATTGCACCTTGCAATGCGGAGAAATTACTGTTTGTGCATTTACAATATTCATTGATTTTTGCCATGGAAAAACGTCCAGAAATGATTGAAGCTACTGACTGAATGAAAGGAGCTGGCATCTCACTCTCTTTGAATCTTCTTTATCATGCTAAGAGGAGCAGGAAAAAGCAAAAAATTTCAGAATTGCACCTTGCAATGCGGAGAAATTACTGTTTGTGCATTTACAATATTCATTGATTTTTGCCATTGAAAAATGTCCAGAAATGATTGAAGCTACTGACTGAATGAAAGGAGCTGGCATCTCACTCTCTTTGAATCTTCTTTATCATGCTAAGAGGAGCAGGAAAAAGCAAAAAATTTCAGAATTGCGCCTTGCAATGCGGAGAAATTACTGTTTGTGCATTTACAAAATTCATTGATTTTTGCCATTGAAAAACATCATGTTATTCATATACCAGAAATGATTGAAGCTACTGACTGAAGGAAAGGATCTGGCATCTCACTCTCTTTGAATCTTCTTTATCATGCTAAGAGGAGCAGGAAAAAGCAAAAAATTTCAGAATTGCACCTTGCAATGCGGAGAAATTACTGTTTGTGCATTTACAATATTCATTGATTTTTGCCATTGAAAAACGTCCAGAAATGATTGAAGCTACTGACTGAATGAAAGGAGCTGGCATCTCACTCTCTTTGAATCTTCTTTATCATGCTAAGAGGAGCAGGAAAAAGCAAAAAATTTCAGAATTGCACCTTGCAATGCGGAGAAATTACTGTTTGTGCATTTACAATATTCATTGATTTTTGCCATTGAAAAACGTCCAGAAATGATTGAAGCTACTGACTGAATGAAAGGAGCTGGCATCTCACTCTCTTTGAATCTTCTTTATCATGCTAAGAGGAGCAGGAAAAAGCAAAAAATTTCAGAATTGCACCTTGCAATGCGGAGAAATTACTGTTTGTGCATTTACAATATTCATTGATTTTTGCCATTGCAAAATGTCCAGAAATGATTGAAGCTACTGACTGAATGAAAGGAGCTGGCATCTCACTCTCTTTGAATCTTCTTTATCATGCTAAGAGGAGCAGGAAAAAGCAAAAAATTTCAGAATTGCGCCTTGCAATGCGGAGAAATTACTGTTTGTGCATTTACAAAATTCATTGATTTTTGCCATTGAAAAACATCATGTTATTCATATACCAGAAATGATTGAAGCTACTGACTGAAGGAAAGGATCTGGCATCTCACTCTCTTTGAATCTTCTTTATCATGCTAAGAGGAGCAGGAAAAAGCAAAAAATTTCAGAATTGCACCTTGCAATGCGGAGAAATTACTGTTTGTGCATTTACAATATTCATTGATTTTTGCCATTGAAAAACGTCCATAAATGATTGAAGCTACTGACTGAATGAAAGGAGCTGGCATCTCACTCTCTTTGAATCTTCTTTATCATGCTAAGAGGAGCAGGAAAAAGCAAAAAATTTCAGAATTGCACCTTGCAATGCGGAGAAATTACTGTTTGTGCATTTACAATATTCATTGATTTTTGCGATTGAAAAACATCATGTTATTCATATACCAGAAATGATTGAAGCTACTGACTGAATGAAAGGAGCTGGCATCTCACTCTCTTTGAATCTTCTTTATCATGCTAAGAGGAGCAGGAAAAAGTAAAAAATTTCAGAATTGCACCTTGCAATGCGGAGAAATTACTGTTTGTGCATTTACAATATTCAATGATTTTTGCCATTGAAAAACGTCCAGAAATGATTGAAGCTACTGACTGAATGAAATGAGCTGGCATCTCACTCTCTTTGAATCTTGTTTATCATGCTAAGAGGAGCAGGAAAAAGCAAAAAATTTCAGAATTGCACCTTGCAATGCGGAGAAATTACTGTTTGTGCATTTACAATATTCATTGATTTTTGCCATTGAAAAACGTCCAGAAATGATTGAAGCTACTGACTGAATGAAAGGAGCTGGCATCTCACTCTCTTTGAATCTTCTTTATCATGCTAAGAGGAGCAGGAAAAAGCAAAAAATTTCAGAATTGCACCTTGCAATGCGGAGAAATTACTGTTTGTGCATTTACAATATTCATTGATTTTTGCCATTGAAAAACATCATGTTATTCATATACCAGAAATGATTGAAGCTACTGACTGAATGAAAGGAGCTGGCATCTCACTCTCTTTGAATCTTCTTTATCATGCTAAGAGGAGCAGGAAAAAGTAAAAAATTTCAGAATTGCACCTTGCAATGCGGAGAAATTACTGTTTGTGCATTTATAATATTCAATGATTTTTGCCATTGAAAAACGTCCAGAAATGATTGAAGCTACTGACTGAACGAAAGGAGCTGGCATCTCACTCTCTTTGAATCTTCTTTATCATGCTAAGAGGAGCAGGAAAAAGCAAAAAATTTCAGAATTGCACCTTGCAATGCGGAGAAATTACTGTTTGTGCATTTACAATATTCATTGATTTTTGCCATTGAAAAACATCATGTTATTCATGTACCAGAAATGTTTGAAGCTACTGACTGAATGAAAGGAGCTGGCATCTCACTCTCTTTGAATCTTCTTTATCATGCTAAGAGGAGCAGGAAAAAGCAAAAAATTTCAGAATTGCACATTGCAATGCGGAGAAATTACTGTTTGTGCATTTACAATATTCATTGATTTTTGCCATTGAAAAACGTCCAGAAATGATTGACGCTACTGACTGAATGAAAGGAGCTGGCATCTCACTCTCTTTGAATCTTCTTTATCATGCTAAGAGGAGCAGGAAAAAGCAAAAAATTTCAGAATTGCACCTTGCAATGCGGAGAAATTACTGTTTGTGCATTTACAATATTCATTGATTTTTGCCATTGAAAAACGTCCAGAAATGATTGAAGCTACTGACTGAATGAAAGGAGCTGGCATCTCACTCTCTTTGAATCTTCTTTATCATGCTAAGAGGAGCAGGAAAAAGCAAAAAATTTCAGAATTGCACCTTGCAATGCGGAGAAATTACTGTTTGTGCATTTACAATATTCATTGATTTTTGCCATTGAAAAATGTCCAGAAATGATTGAAGCTACTGACTGAATGAAAGGAGCTGGCATCTCACTCTCTTTGAATCTTCTTTATCATGCTAAGAGGAGCAGGAAAAAGCAAAAAATTTCAGAATTGCGCCTTGCAATGCGGAGAAATTACTGTTTGTGCATTTACAAAATTCATTGATTTTTGCCATTGAAAAACATGTTATTCATATACCAGAAATGATTGAAGCTACTGACTGAAGGAAAGGATCTGGCATCTCACTCTCTTTGAATCTTCTTTATCATGCTAAGAGGAGCAGGAAAAAGCAAAAAATTTCAGAATTGCACCTTGCAATGCGGAGAAATTACTGTTTGTGCATTTACAATATTCATTGATTTTTGCCATTGAAAAACATCCAGAAATGATTGAAGGTACTGACTGAATGAAAGGAGCTGGCATCTCACTCTCTTTGAATCTTCTTTATCATGCTAAGAGGAGCAGGAAAAAGCAAAAAATTTCAGAATTGCACCTTGCAATGCGGAGAAATTACTGTTTGTGCATTTACAATATTCATTGATTTTTGCCATTGAAAAACGTCCAGAAATGATTGAAGCTACTGACTGAATGAAAGGAGCTGGCATCTCACTCTCTTTGAATCTTCTTTATCATGCTAAGAGGAGCAGGAAAAAGCAAAAAATTTCAGAATTGCACCTTGCAATGCGGAGAAATTACTGTTTGTGCATTTACAATATTCATTGATTTTTGCCATTGAAAAATATCCAGAAATGATTGAAGCTACTGACTGAATGAAAGGAGCTGGCATCTCACTCTCTTTGAATCTTCTTTATCATGCTAAGAGGAGCAGGAAAAAGCAAAAAATTTCAGAATTGCGCCTTGCAATGCGGAGAAATTACTGTTTGTGCATTTACAAAATTCATTGATTTTTGCCATTGAAAAACATCATGTTATTCATATACCAGAAATGATTGAAGCTACTGACTGAAGGAAAGGATCTGGCATCTCACTCTCTTTGAATCTTCTTTATCATGCTAAGAGGAGCAGGAAAAAGCAAAAAATTTCAGAATTGCACCTTGCAATGCGGAGAAATTACTGTTTGTGCATTTACAATATTCATTGATTTTTGCCATTGAAAAACGTCCAGAAATGATTGAAGCTACTGACTGAATGAAAGGAGCTGGCATCTCACTCTCTTTGAATCTTCTTTATCATGCTAAGAGGAGCAGGAAAAAGCAAAAAATTTCAGAATTGCACCTTGCAATGCGGAGAAATTACTGTTTGTGCATTTACAATATTCATTGATTTTTGCCATTGAAAAACGTCCAGAAATGATTGAAGCTACTGACTGAATGAAAGGAGCTGGCATCTCACTCTCTTTGAATCTTCTTTATCATGCTAAGAGGAGCAGGAAAAAGCAAAAAATTTCAGAATTGCACCTTGCAATGCGGAGAAATTACTGTTTGTGCATTTACAATATTCATTGATTTTTGCCATTGAAAAATGTCCAGAAATGATTGAAGCTACTGACTGAATGAAAGGAGCTGGCATCTCACTCTCTTTGAATCTTCTTTATCATGCTAAGAGGAGCAGGAAAAAGCAAAAAATTTCAGAATTGCGCCTTGCAATGCGGAGAAATTACTGTTTGTGCATTTACAAAATTCATTGATTTTTGCCATTGAAAAACATCATGTTATTCATATACCAGAAATGATTGAAGCTACTGACTGAAGGAAAGGATCTGGCATCTCACTCTCTTTGAATCTTCTTTATCATGCTAAGAGGAGCAGGAAAAAGCAAAAAATTTCAGAATTGCACCTTGCAATGCGGAGAAATTACTGTTTGTGCATTTACAATATTCATTGATTTTTGCCATTGAAAAACGTCCAGAAATGATTGAAGCTACTGACTGAATGAAAGGAGCTGGCATCTCACTCTCTTTGAATCTTCTTTATCATGCTAAGAGGAGCAGGAAAAAGCAAAAAATTTCAGAATTGCACCTTGCAATGCGGAGAAATTACTGTTTGTGCATTTACAATATTCATTGATTTTTGCGATTGAAAAACATCATGTTATTCATATACCAGAAATGATTGAAGCTACTGACTGAATGAAAGGAGCTGGCATCTCACTCTCTTTGAATCTTCTTTATCATGCTAAGAGGAGCAGGAAAAAGTAAAAAATTTCAGAATTGCACCTTGCAATGCGGAGAAATTACTGTTTGTGCATTTACAATATTCAATGATTTTTGCCATTGAAAAACGTCCAGAAATGATTGAAGCTACTGACTGAATGAAAGGAGCTGGCATCTCACTCTCTTTGAATCTTGTTTATCATGCTAAGAGGAGCAGGAAAAAGCAAAAAATTTCAGAATTGCACCTTGCAATGCGGAGAAATTACTGTTTGTGCATTTACAATATTCATTGATTTTTGCCATTGAAAAACGTCCAGAAATGATTGAAGCTACTGACTGAATGAAAGGAGCTGGCATCTCACTCTCTTTGAATCTTCTTTATCATGCTAAGAGGAGCAGGAAAAAGCAAAAAATTTCAGAATTGCACCTTGCAATGCGGAGAAATTACTGTTTGTGCATTTACAATATTCATTGATTTTTGCTATTGAAAAACATCATGTTATTCATATACCAGAAATGATTGAAGCTACTGACTGAATGAAAGGAGCTGGCATCTCACTCTCTTTGAATCTTCTTTATCATGCTAAGAGGAGCAGGAAAAAGCAAAAAATTTCAGAATTGCACCTTGCAATGCGGAGAAATTACAGTTTGTGCATTTACAATATTCATTGATTTTTGCCATTGAAAAACGTCCAGAAATGATTGAAGCTACTGACTGAATGAAAGGAGCTGGCATCTCACTCTCTTTGAATCTTCTTTATCATGCTAAGAGGAGCAGGAAAAAGCAAAAAATTTCAGAATTGCACCTTGCAATGCGGAGAAATAACTGTTTGTGCATTTACAATATTCATTGATTTTTGCCATTGAAAAATGTCCAGAAATGATTGAAGGTACTGACTGAATGAAAGGAGCTGGCATCTCACTCTCTTTGAATCTTCTTTATCATGCTAAGAGGAGCAGGAAAAAGCAAAAAATTTCAGAATTGCACCTTGCAATGCGGAGAAATTACTGTTTGTGCATTTACAATATTCATTGATTTTTGCCATTGAAAAACGTCCAGAAATGATTGAAGCTACTGACTGAATGAAAGGAGCTGGCATCTCACTCTCTTTGAATCTTCTTTATCATGCTAAGAGGAGCAGGAAAAAGCAAAAAATTTCAGAATTGCACCTTGCAATGCGGAGAAATTACTGTTTGTGCATTTACAATATTCATTGATTTTTGCCATTGAAAAATGTCCAGAAATGATTGAAGCTACTGACTGAATGAAAGGAGCTGGCATCTCACTCTCTTTGAATCTTCTTTATCATGCTAAGAGGAGCAGGAAAAAGCAAAAAATTTCAGAATTGCGCCTTGCAATGCGGAGAAATTACTGTTTGTGCATTTACAAAATTCATTGATTTTTGCCATTGAAAAACATCATGTTATTCATATACCAGAAATGATTGAAGCTACTGACTGAAGGAAAGGATATGGCATCTCACTCTCTTTGAATCTTCTTTATCATGCTTAGAGGAGCAGGAAAAAGCAAAAAATTTCAGAATTGCACCTTGCAATGCGGAGAAATTACTGTTTGTGCATTTACAATATTCATTGATTTTTGCCATTGAAAAACGTCCAGAAATGATTGAAGCTACTGACTGAATGAAAGGAGCTGGCATCTCACTCTCTTTGAATCTTCTTTATCATGCTAAGAGGAGCAGGAAAAAGCAAAAAATTTCAGAATTGCACCTTGCAATGCGGAGAAATTACTGTTTGTGCATTTACAATATTCATTGATTTTTGCGATTGAAAAACATCATGTTATTCATATACCAGAAATGATTGAAGCTACTGACTGAATGAAAGGAGCTGGCATCTCACTCTCTTTGAATCTTCTTTATCATGCTAAGAGGAGCAGGAAAAAGCAAAAAATTTCAGAATTGCACCTTGCAATGCGGAGAAATTACAGTTTGTGCATTTACAATATTCATTGATTTTTGCCATTGAAAAACGTCCAGAAATGATTGAAGCTACTGACTGAATGAAAGGAGCTGGCATCTCACTCTCTTTGAATCTTCTTTATCATGCTAAGAGGAGCAGGAAAAAGCAAAAAATTTCAGAATTGCACCTTGCAATGCGGAGAAATTACTGTTTGTGCATTTACAATATTCATTGATTTTTGAAATTGAAAAAGGTCCAGAAATAATTGAAGGTACTGACTGAATGAAAGGAGCTGGCATCTCACTCTCTTTGAATCTTCTTTATCATGCTAAGAGGAGCAGGAAAAAGCAAACAATTTCAGAATTGCACCTTGCAATGCGGAGAAATTACTGTTTGTGCATTTACAATATTCATTGATTTTTGCCATTGAAAAACGTCCAGAAATGATTGAAGCTACTGACTGAATGAAAGGAGCTGGCATCTCACTCTCTTTGAATCTTCTTTATCATGCTAAGAGGAGCAGGAAAAAGCAAAAAATTTCAGAATTGCACCTTGCAATGCGGAGAAATTACTGTTTGTGCATTTACAATATTCATTGATTTTTGCCATTGAAAAATGTCCAGAAATGATTGAAGCTACTGACTGAATGAAAGGAGCTGGCATCTCACTCTCTTTGAATCTTCTTTATCATGCTAAGAGGAGCAGGAAAAAGCAAAAAATTTCACAATTGCGCCTTGCAATGCGGAGAAATTACTGTTTGTGCATTTACAAAATTCATTGATTTTTGCCATTGAAAAACATCATGTTATTCATATACCAGAAATGATTGAAGCTACTGACTGAAGGAAAGGATCTGGCATCTCACTCTCTTTGAATCTTCTTTATCATGCTTAGAGGAGCAGGAAAAAGCAAAAAATTTCAGAATTGCACCTTGCAATGCGGAGAAATTACTGTTTGTGCATTTACAATATTCATTGATTTTTGCCATTGAAAAACGTCCAGAAATGATTGAAGCTACTGACTGAATGAAAGGAGCTGGCATCTCACTCTCTTTGAATCTTCTTTATCATGCTAAGAGGAGCAGGAAAAAGCAAAAAATTTCAGAATTGCACCTTGCAATGCGGAGAAATTACTGTTTGTGCATTTACAATATTCATTGATTTTTGCGATTAAAAACATCATGTTATTCATATACCAGAAATGATTGAAGCTACTGACTGAATGAAAGGAGCTGGCATCTCACTCTCTTTGAATCTTCTTTATCATGCTAAGAGGAGCAGGAAAAAGTAAAAAATTTCAGAATTGCACCTTGCAATGCGGAGAAATTACTGTTTGTGCATTTACAATATTCAATGATTTTTGCCATTGAAAAACGTCCAGAAATGATTGAAGCTACTGACTGAATGAAAGGAGCTGGCATCTCACTCTCTTTGAATCTTGTTTATCATGCTAAGAGGAGCAGGAAAAAGCAAAAAATTTCAGAATTGCACCTTGCAATGCGGAGAAATTACTGTTTGTGCATTTACAATATTCATTGATTTTTGCCATTGAAAAACGTCCAGAAATGATTGAAGCTACTGACTGAATGAAAGGAGCTGGCATCTCACTCTCTTTGAATCTTCTTTATCATGCTAAGAGGAGCAGGAAAAAGCAAAAAATTTCAGAATTGCACCTTGCAATGCGGAGAAATTACTGTTTGTGCATTTACAATATTCATTGATTTTTGCCATTGAAAAACATCATGTTATTCATATACCAGAAATGATTGAAGCTACTGACTGAATGAAAGGAGCTGGCATCTCACTCTCTTTGAATCTTCTTTATCATGCTAAGAGGAGCAGGAAAAAGTAAAAAATTTCAGAATTGCACCTTGCAATGCGGAGAAATTACTGTTTGTGCATTTATAATATTCAATGATTTTTGCCATTGAAAAACGTCCAGAAATGATTGAAGCTACTGACTGAACGAAAGGAGCTGGCATCTCACTCTCTTTGAATCTTCTTTATCATGCTAAGAGGAGCAGGAAAAAGCAAAAAATTTCAGAATTGCACCTTGCAATGCGGAGAAATTACTGTTTGTGCATTTACAATATTCATTGATTTTTGCCATTGAAAAACATCATGTTATTCATGTACCAGAAATGTTTGAAGCTACTGACTGAATGAAAGGAGCTGGCATCTCACTCTCTTTGAATCTTCTTTATCATGCTAAGAGGAGCAGGAAAAAGCAAAAAATTTCAGAATTGCACATTGCAATGCGGAGAAATTACTGTTTGTGCATTTACAATATTCATTGATTTTTGCCATTGAAAAATGTCCAGAAATGATTGAAGCTACTGACTGAATGAAAGGAGCTGGCATCTCACTCTCTTTGAATCTTCTTTATCATGCTAAGAGGAGCAGGAAAAAGCAAAAAATTTCAGAATTGCGCCTTGCAATGCGGAGAAATTACTGTTTGTGCATTTACAAAATTCATTGATTTTTGCCATTGAAAAACATCATGTTATTCATATACCAGAAATGATTGAAGCTACTGACTGAAGGAAAGGATATGGCATCTCACTCTCTTTGAATCTTCTTTATCATGCTTAGAGGAGCAGGAAAAAGCAAAAAATTTCAGAATTGCACCTTGCAATGCGGAGAAATTACTGTTTGTGCATTTACAATATTCATTGATTTTTGCCATTGAAAAACGTCCAGAAATGATTGAAGCTACTGACTGAATGAAAGGAGCTGGCATCTCACTCTCTTTGAATCTTCTTTATCATGCTAAGAGGAGCAGGAAAAAGCAAAAAATTTCAGAATTGCACCTTGCAATGCGGAGAAATTACTGTTTGTGCATTTACAATATTCATTGATTTTTGCTATTGAAAAACATCATGTTATTCATATACCAGAAATGATTGAAGCTACTGACTGAATGAAAGGAGCTGGCATCTCACTCTCTTTGAATCTTCTTTATCATGCTAAGAGGAGCAGGAAAAAGCAAAAAATTTCAGAATTGCACCTTGCAATGCGGAGAAATTACAGTTTGTGCATTTACAATATTCATTGATTTTTGCCATTGAAAAACGTCCAGAAATGATTGAAGCTACTGACAATGAAAGGAGCTGGCATCTCACTCTCTTTGAATCTTCTTTATCATGCTAAGAGGAGCAGGAAAAAGCAAAAAATTTCAGAATTGCACCTTGCAATGCGGAGAAATTACTGTTTGTGCATTTACAATATTCATTGATTTTTGAAATTGAAAAAGGTCCAGAAATAATTGAAGGTACTGACTGAATGAAAGGAGCTGGCATCTCACTCTCTTTGAATCTTCTTTATCATGCTAAGAGGAGCAGGAAAAAGCAAACAATTTCAGAATTGCACCTTGCAATGCGGAGAAATTACTGTTTGTGCATTTACAATATTCATTGATTTTTGCCATTGAAAAACGTCCAGAAATGATTGAAGCTACTGACTGAATGAAAGGAGCTGGCATCTCACTCTCTTTGAATCTTCTTTATCATGCTAAGAGGAGCAGGAAAAAGCAAAAAATTTCAGAATTGCACCTTGCAATGCGGAGAAATTACTGTTTGTGCATTTACAATATTCATTGATTTTTGCCATTGAAAAATGTCCAGAAATGATTGAAGCTACTGACTGAATGAAAGGAGCTGGCATCTCACTCTCTTTGAATCTTCTTTATCATGCTAAGAGGAGCAGGAAAAAGCAAAAAATTTCAGAATTGCACCTTGCAATGCGGAGAAATTACTGTTTGTGCATTTACAATATTCATTGATTTTTGCGATTGAAAAACATCATGTTATTCATATACCAGAAATGATTGAAGCTACTGACTGAATGAAAGGAGCTGGCATCTCACTCTCTTTGAATCTTCTTTATCATGCTAAGAGGAGCAGGAAAAAGTAAAAAATTTCAGAATTGCACCTTGCAATGCGGAGAAATTACTGTTTGTGCATTTACAATATTCAATGATTTTTGCCATTGAAAAACGTCCAGAAATGATTGAAGCTACTGACTGAATGAAAGGAGCTGGCATCTCACTCTCTTTGAATCTTGTTTATCATGCTAAGAGGAGCAGGAAAAAGCAAAAAATTTCAGAATTGCACCTTGCAATGCGGAGAAATTACTGTTTGTGCATTTACAATATTCATTGATTTTTGCCATTGAAAAACGTCCAGAAATGATTGAAGCTACTGACTGAATGAAAGGAGCTGGCATCTCACTCTCTTTGAATCTTCTTTATCATGCTAAGAGGAGCAGGAAAAAGCAAAAAATTTCAGAATTGCACCTTGCAATGCGGAGAAATTACTGTTTGTGCATTTACAATATTCATTGATTTTTGCCATTGAAAAACATCATGTTATTCATATACCAGAAATGATTGAAGCTACTGACTGAATGAAAGGAGCTGGCATCTCACTCTCTTTGAATCTTCTTTATCATGCTAAGAGGAGCAGGAAAAAGTAAAAAATTTCAGAATTGCACCTTGCAATGCGGAGAAATTACTGTTTGTGCATTTATAATATTCAATGATTTTTGCCATTGAAAAACGTCCAGAAATGATTGAAGCTACTGACTGAACGAAAGGAGCTGGCATCTCACTCTCTTTGAATCTTCTTTATCATGCTAAGAGGAGCAGGAAAAAGCAAAAAATTTCAGAATTGCACCTTGCAATGCGGAGAAATTACTGTTTGTGCATTTACAATATTCATTGATTTTTGCCATTGAAAAACATCATGTTATTCATGTACCAGAAATGTTTGAAGCTACTGACTGAATGAAAGGAGCTGGCATCTCACTCTCTTTGAATCTTCTTTATCATGCTAAGAGGAGCAGGAAAAAGCAAAAAATTTCAGAATTGCACATTGCAATGCGGAGAAATTACTGTTTGTGCATTTACAATATTCATTGATTTTTGCCATTGAAAAACGTCCAGAAATGATTGAAGCTACTGACTGAATGAAAGGAGCTGGCATCTCACTCTCTTTGAATCTTCTTTATCATGCTAAGAGGAGCAGGAAAAGCAAAAAATTTCAGAATTGCACCTTGCAATGCGGAGAAATTACTGTTTGTGCATTTACAATATTCATTGATTTTTGCCATTGAAAAACGTCCAGAAATGATTGAAGCTACTGACTGAATGAAAGGAGCTGGCATCTCACTCTCTTTGAATCTTCTTTATCATGCTAAGAGGAGCAGGAAAAAGCAAAAAATTTCAGAATTGCACCTTGCAATGCGGAGAAATTACTGTTTGTGCATTTAAAATATTCATTGATTTTTGCCATTGAAAAATGTCCAGAAATGATTGAAGCTACTGACTGAATGAAAGGAGCTGGCATCTCACTCTCTTTGAATCTTCTTTATCATGCTAAGAGGAGCAGGAAAAAGCAAAAAATTTCAGAATTGCGCCTTGCAATGCGGAGAAATTACTGTTTGTGCATTTACAAAATTCATTGATTTTTGCCATTGAAAAACATCATGTTATTCATATACCAGAAATGATTGAAGCTACTGACTGAAGGAAAGGATCTGGCATCTCACTCTCTTTGAATCTTCTTTATCATGCTAAGAGGAGCAGGAAAAAGCAAAAAATTTCAGAATTGCACCTTGCAATGCGGAGAAATTACTGTTTGTGCATTTACAATATTCATTGATTTTTGCCATTGAAAAACGTCCAGAAATGATTGAAGCTACTGACTGAATGAAAGGATCTGGCATCTCACTCTCTTTGAATCTTCTTTATCATGCTAAGAGGAGCAGGAAAAAGCAAAAAATTTCAGAATTGCACATTGCAATGCGGAGAAATTACTGTTTGTGCATTTACAATATTCATTGATTTTTGCCATTGAAAAACGTCCAGAAATGATTGAAGCTACTGACTGAATGAAAGGAGCTGGCATCTCACTCTCTTTGAATCTTCTTTATCATGCTAAGAGGAGCAGGAAAAAGCAAAAAATTTCAGAATTGCACCTTGCAATGCGGAGAAATTACTGTTTGTGCATTTACAATATTCATTGATTTTTGCCATTGAAAAATGTCCAGAAATGATTGAAGCTACTGACTGAATGAAAGGAGCTGGCATCTCACTCTCTTTGAATCTTCTTTATCATGCTAAGAGGAGCAGGAAAAAGCAAAAAATTTCAGAATTGCGCCTTGCAATGCGGAGAAATTACTGTTTGTGCATTTACAAAATTCATTGATTTTTGCCATTGAAAAACATCATGTTATTCATATACCAGAAATGATTGAAGCTACTGACTGAAGGAAAGGATCTGGCATCTCACTCTCTTTGAATCTTCTTTATCATGCTAAGAGGAGCAGGAAAAAGCAAAAAGTTTCAGAATTGCACCTTGCAATGCGGAGAAATTACTGTTTGTGCATTTACAATATTCATTGGTTTTTGCCATTGAAAAACGTCCAGAAATGATTGAAGCTACTGACTGAATGAAAGGCGCTGGCATCTCACTCTCTTTGAATCTTCTTTATCATGCTAAGAGGAGCAGGAAAAAGCAAAAAATTTCAGAATTGCACCTTGCAATGCGGAGAAATTACTGTTTGTGCATTTACAATATTCATTGATTTTTGCGATTGAAAAACATCATGTTATTCATATACCAGAAATGATTGAAGCTACTGACTGAATGAAAGGAGCTGGCATCTCACTCTCTTTGAATCTTCTTTATCATGCTAAGAGGAGCAGGAAAAAGTAAAAAATTTCAGAATTGCACCTTGCAATGCGGAGAAATTACTGATTGTGCATTTACAATATTCAATGATTTTTGCCATTGAAAAACGTCCAGAAATGATTAAAGCTACTGACTGAATGAAAGGAGCTGGCATCTCACTCTCTTTGAATCTTCTTTATCATGCTAAGAGGAGCAGGAAAAAGCAAAAAATTTCAGAATTGCACCTTGCAATGCGGAGAAATTACTGTTTGTGCATTTACAATATTCATTGATTTTTGCCATTGAAAAACGTCCAGAAATGATTGAAGCTACTGACTGAATGAGAGGAGCTGGCATCTCACTCTCTTTGAATCTTCTTTATCATGCTAAGAGGAGCAGGAAAAAGCAAAAAATTTCAGAATTGCACCTTGCAATGCGGAGAAATTACTGTTTGTGCATTTACAATATTCATTGATTTTTGCCATTGAAAAACATCATGTTATTCAGATACCAGAAATGATTGAAGCTACTGACTGAATGAAAGGAGCTGGCATCTCACTCTCTTTGAATCTTCTTTATCATGCTAAGAGGAGCAGGAAAAAGTAAAAAATTTCAGAATTGCGCCTTGCAATGCGGAGAAATTACTGTTTGTGCATTTACAAAATTCATTGATTTTTGCCATTGAAAAACATCATGTTATTCATATACCAGAAATGATTGAAGCTACTGACTGAAGGAAAGGATCTGGCATCTCACTCTCTTTGAATCTTCTTTATCATGCTTAGAGGAGCAGGAAAAAGCAAAGAATTTCAGAATTGCACCTTGCAATGCGGAGAAATTACTGTTTGTGCATTTACAATATTCATTGATTTTTGCCATTGAAAAACGTCCAGAAATGATTGAAGCTACTGACTGAATGAAAGGAGCTGGCATCTCACTCTCTTTGAATCTTCTTTATCATGCTAAGAGGAGCAGGAAAAAGCAAAAAATTTCAGAATTGCACCTTGCAATGCGGAGAAATTACTGTTTGTGCATTTACAATATTCATTGATTTTTGCGATTGAAAAACATCATGTTATTCATATACCAGAAATGATTGAAGCTACTGACTGAATGAAAGGAGCTGGCATCTCACTCTCTTTGAATCTTCTTTATCATGCTAAGAGGAGCAGGAAAAAGTAAAAAATTTCAGAATTGCACCTTGCAATGCGGAGAAATTACTGTTTGTGCATTTACAATATTCATTGATTTTTGCCATTGAAAAACGTCCAGAAATGATTGAAGCTACTGACTGAATGAAAGGAGCTGGCATCTCACTCTCTTTGAATCTTCTTTATCATGCTAAGAGGAGCAGGAAAAAGCAAAAATTTTCAGAATTTCACCTTGCAATGCGGAGAAATTACTGTTTGTGCATTTACAATATTCATTGATTTTTCTATTGAAAAACATCATGTTATTCATATACCAGAAATGATTGAAGCTACTGACTGAATGAAAGGAGCTGGCATCTCACTCTCTTTGAATCTTCTTTATCATGCTAAGAGGAGCAGGAAAAAGCAAAAAATTTCAGAATTGCACCTTGCAATGCGGAGAAATTACAGTTTGTGCATTTACAATATTCATTGATTTTTGCCATTGAAAAACGTCCAGAAATGATTGAAGCTACTGACTGAATGAAAGGAGCTGGCATCTCACTCTCTTTGAATATTCTTTATCATGCTAAGAGGAGCAGGAAAAAGCAAAAAATTTCAGAATTGCACCTTGCAATGCGGAGAAATTACTGTTTGTGCATTTACAATATTCATTGATTTTTGCCATTGAAAAACGTCCAGAAATGATTGAAGGTACTGACTGAATGAAAGGAGCTGGCATCTCACTCTCTTTGAATCTTCTTTATCATGCTAAGAGGAGCAGGAAAAAGCAAAAAATTTCAGAATTGCACCTTGCAATGCGGAGAAATTACTGTTTGTGCATTTACAATATTCATTGATTTTTGCGATTGAAAAACATCATGTTATTCATATACCAGAAATGATTGAAGCTACTGACTGAATGAAAGGAGCTGGCATCTCACTCTCTTTGAATCTTCTTTATCATGCTTAGAGGAGCAGGAAAAAGCAAAGAATTTCAGAATTGCACCTTGCAATGCGGAGAAATTACTGTTTGTGCATTTACAATATTCATTGATTTTTGCCATTGAAAAACGTCCAGAAATGATTGAAGCTACTGACTGAATGAAAGGAGCTGGCATCTCACTCTCTTTGAATCTTCTTTATCATGCTAAGAGGAGCAGGAAAAAGCAAAAAATTTCAGAATTGCACCTTGCAATGCGGAGAAATTACTGTTTGTGCATTTACAATATTCATTGATTTTTGCGATTGAAAAACATCATGTTATTCATATACCAGAAATGATTGAAGCTACTGACTGAATGAAAGGAGCTGGCATCTCACTCTCTTTGAATCTTCTTTATCATGCTAAGAGGAGCAGGAAAAAGTAAAAAATTTCAGAATTGCACCTTGCAATGCGGAGAAATTACTGTTTGTGCATTTACAATATTCATTGATTTTTGCCATTGAAAAACGTCCAGAAATGATTGAAGCTACTGACTGAATGAAAGGAGCTGGCATCTCACTCTCTTTGAATCTTCTTTATCATGCTAAGAGGAGCAGGAAAAAGCAAAAAATTTCAGAATTGCACCTTGCAATGCGGAGAAATTACTGTTTGTGCATTTACAATATTCATTGATTTTTGCTATTGAAAAACATCATGTTATTCATATACCAGAAATGATTGAAGCTACTGACTGAATGAAAGGAGCTGGCATCTCACTCTCTTTGAATCTTCTTTATCATGCTAAGAGGAGCAGGAAAAAGCAAAAAATTTCAGAATTGCACCTTGCAATGCGGAGAAATTACAGTTTGTGCATTTACAATATTCATTGATTTTTGCCATTGAAAAACGTCCAGAAATGATTGAAGCTACTGACTGAATGAAAGGAGCTGGCATCTCACTCTCTTTGAATCTTCTTTATCATGCTAAGAGGAGCAGGAAAAAGCAAAAAATTTCAGAATTGCACCTTGCAATGCGGAGAAATTACTGTTTGTGCATTTACAATATTCATTGATTTTTGCCATTGAAAAACGTCCAGAAATGATTGAAGGTACTGACTGAATGAAAGGAGCTGGCATCTCACTCTCTTTGAATCTTCTTTATCATGCTAAGAGGAGCAGGAAAAAGCAAAAAATTTCAGAATTGCACCTTGCAATGCGGAGAAATTACTGTTTGTGCATTTACAATATTCATTGATTTTTGCGATTGAAAAACATCATGTTATTCATATACCAGAAATGATTGAAGCTACTGACTGAATGAAAGGAGCTGGCATCTCACTCTCTTTGAATCTTCTTTATCATGCTAAGAGGAGCAGGAAAAAGTAAAAAATTTCAGAATTGCACCTTGCAATGCGGAGAAATTACTGTTTGTGCATTTACAATATTCAATGATTTTTGCCATTGAAAAACGTCCAGAAATGATTGAAGCTACTGACTGAATGAAAGGAGCTGGCATCTCACTCTCTTTGAATCTTCTTTATCATGCTAAGAGGAGCAGGAAAAAGTAAAAAATTTCAGAATTGCACCTTGCAATGCGGAGAAATTACTGTTTGTGCATTTATAATATTCAATGATTTTTGCCATTGAAAAACGTCCAGAAATGATTGAAGCTACTGACTGAACGAAAGGAGCTGGCATCTCACTCTCTTTGAATCTTCTTTATCATGCTAAGAGGAGCAGGAAAAAGCAAAAAATTTCAGAATTGCACCTTGCAATGCGGAGAAATTACTGTTTGTGCATTTACAATATTCATTGATTTTTGCCATTGAAAAACATCATGTTATGCATGTACCAGAAATGTTTGAAGCTACTGACTGAATGAAAGGAGCTGGCATCTCACTCTCTTTGAATCTTCTTTATCATGCTAAGAGGAGCAGGAAAAAGCAAAAAATTTCAGAATTGCACATTGCAATGCGGAGAAATTACTGTTTGTGCATTTACAATATTCATTGATTTTTGCCATTGAAAAACGTCCAGAAATGATTGAAGCTACTGACTGAATGAAAGGAGCTGGCATCTCACTCTCTTTGAATCTTCTTTATCATGCTAAGAGGAGCATGAAAAAGCAAAAAATTTCAGAATTGCACCTTGCAATGCGGAGAAATTACTGTTTGTGCATTTACAATATTCATTGATTTTTGCCATTGAAAAATGTCCAGAAATGATTGAAGCTACTGACTGAATGAAAGGAGCTGGCATCTCACTCTCTTTGAATCTTCTTTATCATGCTAAGAGGAGCAGGAAAAAGCAAAAAATTTCAGAATTGCGCCTTGCAATGCGGAGAAATTACTGTTTGTGCATTTACAAAATTCATTGATTTTTGCCATTGAAAAACATCATGTTATTCATATACCAGAAATGATTGAAGCTACTGACTGAAGGAAAGGATCTGGCATCTCACTCTCTTTGAATCTTCTTTATCATGCTAAGAGGAGCAGGAAAAAGCAAAAAATTTCAGAATTGCACCTTGCAATGCGGAGAAATTACTGTTTGTGCATTTACAATATTCATTGATTTTTGCCATTGAAAAACGTCCAGAAATGATTGAAGCTACTGACTGAATGAAAGGAGCTGGCATCTCACTCTCTTTGAATCTTCTTTATCATGCTAAGAGGAGCAGGAAAAAGCAAAGAATTTCAGAATTGCACATTGCAATGCGGAGAAATTACTGTTTGTGCATTTACAATATTCATTGATTTTTGCCATTGAAAAACGTCCAGAAATGATTGAAGCTACTGACTGAATGAAAGGAGCTGGCATCTCACTCTCTTTGAATCTTCTTTATCATGCTAAGAGGAGCAGGAAAAAGCAAAAAATTTCAGAATTGCACCTTGCAATGCGGAGAAATTACTGTTTGTGCATTTACAATATTCATTGATTTTTGCCATTGAAAAATGTCCAGAAATGATTGAAGCTACTGACTGAATGAAAGGAGCTGGCATCTCACTCTCTTTGAATCTTCTTTATCATGCTAAGAGGAGCAGGAAAAAGCAAAAAATTTCAGAATTGCGCCTTGCAATGCGGAGAAATTACTGTTTGTGCATTTACAAAATTCATTGATTTTTGCCATTGAAAAACATCATGTTATTCATATACCAGAAATGATTGAAGCTACTGACTGAAGGAAAGGATCTGGCATCTCACTCTCTTTGAATCTTCTTTATCATGCTAAGAGGAGCAGGAAAAAGCAAAAAGTTTCAGAATTGCACCTTGCAATGCGGAGAAATTACTGTTTGTGCATTTACAATATTCATTGGTTTTTGCTATTGAAAAACGTCCAGAAATGATTGAAGCTACTGACTGAATGAAAGGAGCTGGCATCTCACTCTCTTTGAATCTTCTTTATCATGCTAAGAGGAGCAGGAAAAAGCAAAAAATTTCAGAATTGCACCTTGCAATGCGGAGAAATTACTATTTGTGCATTTACAATATTCATTGATTTTTGCGATTGAAAAACATCATGTTATTCATATACCAGAAATGATTGAAGCTACTGACTGAATGAAAGGAGCTGGCATCTCACTCTCTTTGAATCTTCTTTATCATGCTAAGAGGAGCAGGAAAAAGTAAAAAATTTCAGAATTGCACCTTGCAATGCGGAGAAATTACTGATTGTGCATTTACAATATTCAATGATTTTTGCCATTGAAAAACGTCCAGAAATGATTAAAGCTACTGACTGAATGAAAGGAGCTGGCATCTCACTCTCTTTGAATCTTCTTTATCATGCTAAGAGGAGCAGGAAAAAGCAAAAAATTTCAGAATTGCACCTTGCAATGCGGAGAAATTACTGTTTGTGCATTTACAATATTCATTGATTTTTGCCATTGAAAAACGTCCAGAAATGATTGAAGCTACTGACTGAATGAAAGGAGCTGGCATCTCACTCTCTTTGAATCTTCTTTATCATGCTAAGAGGAGCAGGAAAAAGCAAAAAATTTCAGAATTGCACCTTGCAATGCGGAGAAATTACTGTTTGTGCATTTACAATATTCATTGATTTTTGCCATTGAAAAACATCATGTTATTCATATACCAGAAATGATTGAAGCTACTGACTGAATGAAAGGAGCTGGCATCTCACTCTCTTTGAATCTTCTTTATCATGCTAAGAGGAGCAGGAAAAAGTAAAAAATTTCAGAATTGCGCCTTGCAATGCGGAGAAATTACTGTTTGTGCATTTACAAAATTCATTGATTTTTTGCCATTGAAAAACATCATGTTATTCATATACCAGAAATGATTGAAGCTACTGACTGAAGGAAAGGATCTGGCATCTCACTCTCTTTGAATCTTCTTTATCATGCTTAGAGGAGCAGGAAAAAGCAAAGAATTTCAGAATTGCACCTTGCAATGCGGAGAAATTACTGTTTGTGCATTTACAATATTCATTGATTTTTGCCATTGAAAAACGTCCAGAAATGATTGAAGCTACTGACTGAATGAAAGGAGCTGGCATCTCACTCTCTTTGAATCTTCTTTATCATGCTAAGAGGAGCAGGAAAAAGCAAAAAATTTCAGAATTGCACCTTGCAATGCGGAGAAATTACTGTTTGTGCATTTACAATATTCATTGATTTTTGCGATTGAAAAACATCATGTTATTCATATACCAGAAATGATTGAAGCTACTGACTGAACGAAAGGAGCTGGCATCTCACTCTCTTTGAATCTTCTTTATCATGCTAAGAGGAGCAGGAAAAAGCAAAAAATTTCAGAATTGCACCTTGCAATGCGGAGAAATTACTGTTTGTGCATTTACAATATTCATTGATTTTTGCCATTGAAAAACATCATGTTATTCATGTACCAGAAATGTTTGAAGCTACTGACTGAATGAAAGTAGCTGGCATCTCACTCTCTTTGAATCTTCTTTATCATGCTAAGAGGAGCAGGAAAAAGCAAAAAATTTCAGAATTGCACATTGCAATGCGGAGAAATTACTGTTTGTGCATTTACAATATTCATTGATTTTTGCCATTGAAAAACGTCCAGAAATGATTGAAGCTACTGACTGAATGAAAGGAGCTGGCATCTCACTCTCTTTGAATCTTCTTTATCATGCTAAGAGGAGCAGGAAAAAGCAAAAAATTTCAGAATTGCACCTTGCAATGCGGAGAAATTACTGTTTGTGCATTTACAATATTCATTGATTTTTGCCATTGAAAAACGTCCAGAAATGATTGAAGCTACTGACTGAATGAAAGGAGCTGGCATCTCACTCTCTTTGAATCTTCTTTATCATGCTAAGAGGAGCAGGAAAAAGCAAAAAATTTCAGAATTGCACCTTGCAATGTGGAGAAATTACTGTTTGTGCATTTACAATATTCATTGATTTTTGCCATTGAAAAATGTCCAGAAATGATTGAAGCTACTGACTGAATGAAAGGAGCTGGCATCTCACTCTCTTTGAATCTTCTTTATCATGCTAAGAGGAGTAGGAAAAAGCAAAAAATTTCAGAATTGCGCCTTGCAATGCGGAGAAATTACTGTTTGTGCATTTACAAAATTCATTGATTTTTGCCATTGAAAAACATCATGTTATTCATATACCAGAAATGATTGAAGCTACTGACTGAAGGAAAGGATCTGGCATCTCACTCTCTTTGAATCTTCTTTATCATGCTAAGAGGAGCAGGAAAAAGCAAAAAATTTCAGAATTGCACCTTGCAATGCGGAGAAATTACTGTTTGCATTTACAATATTCATTGATTTTTGCCATTGAAAAACGTCCAGAAATGATTGAAGCTACTGACTGAATGAAAGGAGCTGGCATCTCACTCTCTTTGAATCTTCTTTATCATGCTAAGAGGAGCAGGAAAAAGCAAAAAATTTCAGAATTGCACATTGCAATGCGGAGAAATTACTGTTTGTGCATTTACAATATTCATTGATTTTTGCCATTGAAAAACGTCCAGAAATGAATGAAGCTACTGACTGAATGAAAGGAGCTGGCATCTCACTCTCTTTGAATCTTCTTTATCATGCTAAGAGGAGCAGGAAAAAGCAAAAAATTTCAGAATTGCACCTTGCAATGCGGAGAAATTACTGTTTGTGCATTTACAATATTCATTGATTTTTGCCATTGAAAAATGTCCAGAAATGATTGAAGCTACTGACTGAATGAAAGGAGCTGGCATCTCACTCTCTTTGAATCTTCTTTATCATGCTAAGAGGAGCAGGAAAAAGCAAAAAATTTCAGAATTGCGCCTTGCAATGCGGAGAAATTACTGTTTGTGCATTTACAAAATTCATTGATTTTTGCCATTGAAAAACATCATGTTATTCATATACCAGAAATGATTGAAGCTACTGACTGAAGGAAAGGATCTGGCATCTCACTCTCTTTGAATCTTCTTTATCATGCTAAGAGGAGCAGGAAAAAGCAAAAAGTTTCAGAATTGCACCTTGCAATGCGGAGAAATTAATGTTTGTGCATTTACAATATTCATTGGTTTTTGCCATTGAAAAACGTCCAGAAATGATTGAAGCTACTGACTGAATGAAAGGAGCTGGCATCTCACTCTCTTTGAATCTTCTTTATCATGCTAAGAGGAGCAGGAAAAAGCAAAAAATTTCAGAATTGCACCTTGCAATGCGGAGAAATTACTGTTTGTGCATTTACAATATTCATTGATTTTTGCGATTGAAAAACATCATGTTATTCATATACCAGAAATGATTGAAGCTACTGACTGAATGAAAGGAGCTGGCATCTCACTCTCTTTGAATCTTCTTTATCATGCTAAGAGGAGCAGGAAAAAGTAAAAAATTTCAGAATTGCACCTTGCAATGCGGAGAAATTACTGATTGTGCATTTACAATATTCAATGATTTTTGCCATTGAAAAACGTCCAGAAATGATTAAAGCTACTGACTGAATGAAAGGAGCTGGCATCTCACTCTCTTTGAATCTTCTTTATCATGCTAAGAGGAGCAGGAAAAAGCAAAAAATTTCAGAATTGCACCTTGCAATGCGGAGAAATTACTGTTTGTGCATTTACAATATTCATTGATTTTTGCCATTGAAAAACGTCCAGAAATGATTGAAGCTACTGACTGAATGAAAGGAGCTGGCATCTCACTCTCTTTGAATCTTCTTTATCATGCTAAGAGGAGCAGGAAAAAGCAAAAAATTTCAGAATTGCACCTTGCAATGCGGAGAAATTACTGTTTGTGCATTTACAATATTCATTGATTTTTGCCATTGAAAAACATCATGTTATTCATATACCAGAAATGATTGAAGCTACTGACTGAATGAAAGGAGCTGGCATCTCACTCTCTTTGAATCTTCTTTATCATGCTAAGAGGAGCAGGAAAAAGTAAAAAATTTCAGAATTGCGCCTTGCAATGCGGAGAAATTACTGTTTGTGCATTTACAAAATTCATTGATTTTTGCCATTGAAAAACATCATGTTATTCATATACCAGAAATGATTGAAGCTACTGACTGAAGGAAAGGATCTGGCATCTCACTCTCTTTGAATCTTCTTTATCATGCTTAGAGGAGCAGGAAAAAGCAAAGAATTTCAGAATTGCACCTTGCAATGCGGAGAAATTACTGTTTGTGCATTTACAATATTCATTGATTTTTGCCATTGAAAAACGTCCAGAAATGATTGAAGCTACTGACTGAATGAAAGGAGCTGGCATCTCACTCTCTTTGAATCTTCTTTATCATGCTAAGAGGAGCAGGAAAAAGCAAAAAATTTCAGAATTGCACCTTGCAATGCGGAGAAATTACTGTTTGTGCATTTACAATATTCATTGATTTTTGCGATTGAAAAACATCATGTTATTCATATACCAGAAATGATTGAAGCTACTGACTGATTGAAAGGAGCTGGCATCTCACTCTCTTTGAATCTTCTTTATCATGCTAAGAGGAGCAGGAAAAAGTAAAAAATTTCAGAATTGCACCTTGCAATGCGGAGAAATTACTGTTTGTGCATTTACAATATTCATTGATTTTTGCCATTGAAAAACGTCCAGAAATGATTGAAGCTACTGACTGAATGAAAGGAGCTGGCATCTCACTCTCTTTGAATCTTCTTTATCATGCTAAGAGGAGCAGGAAAAAGCAAAAATTTTCAGAATTGCACCTTGCAATGCGGAGAAATTACTGTTTGTGCATTTACAATATTCATTGATTTTTGCTATTGAAAAACATCATGTTATTCATATACCAGAAATGATTGAAGCTACTGACTGAATGAAAGGAGCTGGCATCTCACTCTCTTTGAATCTTCTTTATCATGCTAAGAGGAGCAGGAAAAAGCAAAAAATTTCAGAATTGCACCTTGCAATGCGGAGAAATTACAGTTTGTGCATTTACAATATTCATTGATTTTTGCCATTGAAAAACGTCCAGAAATGATTGAAGCTACTGACTGAATGAAAGGAGCTGGCATCTCACTCTCTTTGAATATTCTTTATCATGCTAAGAGGAGCAGGAAAAAGCAAAAAATTTCAGAATTGCACCTTGCAATGCGGAGAAATTACTGTTTGTGCATTTACAATATTCATTGATTTTTGCCATTGAAAAACGTCCAGAAATGACTGAAGGTACTGACTGAATGAAAGGAGCTGGCATCTCACTCTCTTTGAATCTTCTTTATCATGCTAAGAGGAGCAGGAAAAAGCAAAAAATTTCAGAATTGCACCTTGCAATGCGGAGAAATTACTGTTTGTGCATTTACAATATTCATTGATTTTTGCGATTGAAAAACATCATGTTATTCATATACCAGAAATGATTGAAGCTACTGACTGAATGAAAGGAGCTGGCATCTCACTCTCTTTGAATCTTCTTTATCATGCTTAGAGGAGCAGGAAAAAGCAAAGAATTTCAGAATTGCACCTTGCAATGCGGAGAAATTACTGTTTGTGCATTTACAATATTCATTGATTTTTGCCATTGAAAAACGTCCAGAAATGATTGAAGCTACTGACTGAATGAAAGGAGCTGGCATCTCACTCTCTTTGAATCTTCTTTATCATGCTAAGAGGAGCAGGAAAAAGCAAAAAATTTCAGAATTGCACCTTGCAATGCGGAGAAATTACTGTTTGTGCATTTACAATATTCATTGATTTTTGCGATTGAAAAACATCATGTTATTCATATACCAGAAATGATTGAAGCTACTGACTGAATGAAAGGAGCTGGCATCTCACTCTCTTTGAATCTTCTTTATCATGCTAAGAGGAGCAGGAAAAAGTAAAAAATTTCAGAATTGCACCTTGCAATGCGGAGAAATTACTGTTTGTGCATTTACAATATTCATTGATTTTTGCCATTGAAAAACGTCCAGAAATGATTGAAGCTACTGACTGAATGAAAGGAGCTGGCATCTCACTCTCTTTGAATCTTCTTTATCATGCTAAGAGGAGCAGGAAAAAGCAAAAAATTTCAGAATTGCACCTTGCAATGCGGAGAAATTACTGTTTGTGCATTTACAATATTCATTGATTTTTGCTATTGAAAAACATCATGTTATTCATATACCAGAAATGATTGAAGCTACTGACTGAATGAAAGGAGCTGGCATCTCACTCTCTTTGAATCTTCTTTATCATGCTAAGAGGAGCAGGAAAAAGCAAAAAATTTCAGAATTGCACCTTGCAATGCGGAGAAATTACTGTTTGTGCATTTACAATATTCATTGATTTTTGCCATTGAAAAACATCATGTTATTCATATACCAGAAATGATTGAAGCTACTGACTGAATGAAAGGAGCTGGCATCTCACTCTCTTTGAATCTTCTTTATCATGCTAAGAGGAGCAGGAAAAAGTAAAAAATTTCAGAATTGCGCCTTGCAATGCGGAGAAATTACTGTTTGTGCATTTACAAAATTCATTGATTTTTGCCATTGAAAAACATCATGTTATTCATATACCAGAAATGATTGAAGCTACTGACTGAAGGAAAGGATCTGGCATCTCACTCTCTTTGAATCTTCTTTATCATGCTTAGAGGAGCAGGAAAAAGCAAAGAATTTCAGAATTGCACCTTACAATGCGGAGAAATTACTGTTTGTGCATTTACAATATTCATTGATTTTTGCCATTGAAAAACGTCCAGAAATGATTGAAGCTACTGACTGAATGAAAGGAGCTGGCATCTCACTCTCTTTGAATCTTCTTTATCATGCTAAGAGGAGCAGGAAAAAGCAAAAAATTTCAGAATTGCACCTTGCAATGCGGAGAAATTACTGTTTGTGCATTTACAATATTCATTGATTTTTGCGATTGAAAAACATCATGTTATTCATATACCAGAAATGATTGAAGCTACTGACTGAATGAAAGGAGCTGGCATCTCACTCTCTTTGAATCTTCTTTATCATGCTAAGAGGAGCAGGAAAAAGCAAAAAATTTCAGAATTGCACCTTGCAATGCGGAGAAATTACTGTTTGTGCATTTACAATATTCATTGATTTTTGCCATTGAAAAACGTCCAGAAATGATTGAAGCTACTGACTGAATGAAAGGAGCTGGCATCTCACTCTCTTTGAATCTTCTTTATCATGCTAAGAGGAGCAGGAAAAAGTAAAAAATTTCAGAATTGCACCTTGCAATGCGGAGAAATTACTGTTTGTGCATTTATAATATTCAATGATTTTTGCCATTGAAAAACGTCCAGAAATGATTGAAGCTACTGACTGAACGAAAGGAGCTGGCATCTCACTCTCTTTGAATCTTCTTTATCATGCTAAGAGGAGCAGGAAAAAGCAAAAAATTTCAGAATTGCACCTTGCAATGCGGAGAAATTACTGTTTGTGCATTTAAAATATTCATTGATTTTTGCCATTGAAAAACATCATGTTATTCATGTACCAGAAATGTTTGAAGCTACTGACTGAATGAAAGGAGCTGGCATCTCACTCTCTTTGAATCTTCTTTATCATGCTAAGAGGAGCAGGAAAAAGCAAAAAATTTCAGAATTGCACATTGCAATGCGGAGAAATTACTGTTTGTGCATTTACAATATTCATTGATTTTTGCCATTGAAAAACGTCCAGAAATGATTGAAGCTACTGACTGAATGAAAGGAGCTGGCATCTCACTCTCTTTGAATCTTCTTTATCATGCTAAGAGGAGCATGAAAAAGCAAAAAATTTCAGAATTGCACCTTGCAATGCGGAGAAATTACTGTTTGTGCATTTACAATATTCATTGATTTTTGCCATTGAAAAATGTCCAGAAATGATTGAAGCTACTGACTGAATGAAAGGAGCTGGCATCTCACTCTCTTTGAATCTTCTTTATCATGCTAAGAGGAGCAGGAAAAAGCAAAAAATTTCAGAATTGCGCCTTGCAATGCGGAGAAATTACTGTTTGTGCATTTACAAAATTCATTGATTTTTGCCATTGAAAAACATCATGTTATTCATATACCAGAAATGATTGAAGCTACTGACTGAAGGAAAGGATCTGGCATCTCACTCTCTTTGAATCTTCTTTATCATGCTAAGAGGAGCAGGAAAAAGCAAAAAATTTCAGAATTGCACCTTGCAATGCGGAGAAATTACTGTTTGTGCATTTACAATATTCATTGATTTTTGCCATTGAAAAACGTCCAGAAATGATTGAAGCTACTGACTGAATGAAAGGAGCTGGCATCTCACTCTCTTTGAATCTTCTTTATCATGCTAAGAGGAGCAGGAAAAAGCAAAGAATTTCAGAATTGCACATTGCAATGCGGAGAAATTACTGTTTGTGCATTTACAATATTCATTGATTTTTGCCATTGAAAAACGTCCAGAAATGATTGAAGCTACTGACTGAATGAAAGGAGCTGGCATCTCACTCTCTTTGAATCTTCTTTATCATGCTAAGAGGAGCAGGAAAAAGCAAAAAATTTCAGAATTGCACCTTGCAATGCGGAGAAATTACTGTTTGTGCATTTACAATATTCATTGATTTTTGCCATTGAAAAATGTCCAGAAATGATTGAAGCTACTGACTGAATGAAAGGAGCTGGCATCTCACTCTCTTTGAATCTTCTTTATCATGCTAAGAGGAGCAGGAAAAAGCAAAAAATTTCAGAATTGCGCCTTGCAATGCGGAGAAATTACTGTTTGTGCATTTACAAAATTCATTGATTTTTGCCATTGAAAAACATCATGTTATTCATATACCAGAAATGATTGAAGCTACTGACTGAAGGAAAGGATCTGGCATCTCACTCTCTTTGAATCTTCTTTATCATGCTAAGAGGAGCAGGAAAAAGCAAAAAGTTTCAGAATTGCACCTTGCAATGCGGAGAAATTACTGTTTGTGCATTTACAATATTCATTGGTTTTTGCTATTGAAAAACGTCCAGAAATGATTGAAGCTACTGACTGAATGAAAGGAGCTGGCATCTCACTCTCTTTGAATCTTCTTTATCATGCTAAGAGGAGCAGGAAAAAGCAAAAAATTTCAGAATTGCACCTTGCAATGCGGAGAAATTACTGTTTGTGCATTTACAATATTCATTGATTTTTGCGATTGAAAAACATCATGTTATTCATATACCAGAAATGATTGAAGCTACTGACTGAATGAAAGGAGCTGGCATCTCACTCTCTTTGAATCTTCTTTATCATGCTAAGAGGAGCAGGAAAAAGTAAAAAATTTCAGAATTGCACCTTGCAATGCGGAGAAATTACTGATTGTGCATTTACAATATTCAATGATTTTTGCCATTGAAAAACGTCCAGAAATGATTAAAGCTACTGACTGAATGAAAGGAGCTGGCATCTCACTCTCTTTGAATCTTCTTTATCATGCTAAGAGGAGCAGGAAAAAGTAAAAAATTTCAGAATTGCACCTTGCAATGCGGAGAAATTACTGTTTGTGCATTTACAATATTCATTGATTTTTGCCATTGAAAAACGTCCAGAAATGATTGAAGCTACTGACTGAATGAAAGGAGCTGGCATCTCACTCTCTTTGAATCTTCTTTATCATGCTAAGAGGAGCAGGAAAAAGCAAAAAATTTCAGAATTGCACCTTGCAATGCGGAGAAATTACTGTTTGTGCATTTACAATATTCATTGATTTTTGCCATTGAAAAACATCATGTTATTCATATACCAGAAATGATTGAAGCTACTGACTGAATGAAAGGAGCTGGCATCTCACTCTCTTTGAATCTTCTTTATCATGCTAAGAGGAGCAGGAAAAAGTAAAAAATTTCAGAATTGCGCCTTGCAATGCGGAGAAATTACTGTTTGTGCATTTACAAAATTCATTGATTTTTGCCATTGAAAAACATCATGTTATTCATATACCAGAAATGATTGAAGCTACTGACTGAAGGAAAGGATCTGGCATCTCACTCTCTTTGAATCTTCTTTATCATGCTTAGAGGAGCAGGAAAAAGCAAAGAATTTCAGAATTGCACCTTGCAATGCGGAGAAATTACTGTTTGTGCATTTACAATATTCATTGATTTTTGCCATTGAAAAACGTCCAGAAATGATTGAAGCTACTGACTGAATGAAAGGAGCTGGCATCTCACTCTCTTTGAATCTTCTTTATCATGCTAAGAGGAGCAGGAAAAAGCAAAAAATTTCAGAATTGCACCTTGCAATGCGGAGAAATTACTGTTTGTGCATTTACAATATTCATTGATTTTTGCCATTGAAAAACATCATGTTATTCATGTACCAGAAATGTTTGAAGCTACTGACTGAATGAAAGTAGCTGGCATCTCACTCTCTTTGAATCTTCTTTATCATGCTAAGAGGAGCAGGAAAAAGCAAAAAATTTCAGAATTGCACATTGCAATGCGGAGAAATTACTGTTTGTGCATTTACAATATTCATTGATTTTTGCCATTGAAAAACGTCCAGAAATGATTGAAGCTACTGACTGAATGAAAGGAGCTGGCATCTCACTCTCTTTGAATCTTCTTTATCATGCTAAGAGGAGCAGGAAAAAGCAAAAAATTTCAGAATTGCACCTTGCAATGCGGAGAAATTACTGTTTGTGCATTTACAATATTCATTGATTTTTGCCATTGAAAAACGTCCAGAAATGATTGAAGCTACTGACTGAATGAAAGGAGCTGGCATCTCACTCTCTTTGAATCTTCTTTATCATGCTAAGAGGAGCAGGAAAAAGCAAAAAATTTCAGAATTGCACCTTGCAATGTGGAGAAATTACTGTTTGTGCATTTACAATATTCATTGATTTTTGCCATTGAAAAATGTCCAGAAATGATTGAAGCTACTGACTGAATGAAAGGAGCTGGCATCTCACTCTCTTTGAATCTTCTTTATCATGCTAAGAGGAGTAGGAAAAAGCAAAAAATTTCAGAATTGCGCCTTGCAATGCGGAGAAATTACTGTTTGTGCATTTACAAAATTCATTGATTTTTGCCATTGAAAAACATCATGTTATTCATATACCAGAAATGATTGAAGCTACTGACTGAAGGAAAGGATCTGGCATCTCACTCTCTTTGAATCTTCTTTATCATGCTAAGAGGAGCAGGAAAAAGCAAAAAATTTCAGAATTGCACCTTGCAATGCGGAGAAATTACTGTTTGCATTTACAATATTCATTGATTTTTGCCATTGAAAAACGTCCAGAAATGATTGAAGCTACTGACTGAATGAAAGGAGCTGGCATCTCACTCTCTTTGAATCTTCTTTATCATGCTAAGAGGAGCAGGAAAAAGCAAAAAATTTCAGAATTGCACATTGCAATGCGGAGAAATTACTGTTTGTGCATTTACAATATTCATTGATTTTTGCCATTGAAAAACGTCCAGAAATGAATGAAGCTACTGACTGAATGAAAGGAGCTGGCATCTCACTCTCTTTGAATCTTCTTTATCATGCTAAGAGGAGCAGGAAAAAGCAAAAAATTTCAGAATTGCACCTTGCAATGCGGAGAAATTACTGTTTGTGCATTTACAATATTCATTGATTTTTGCCATTGAAAAATGTCCAGAAATGATTGAAGCTACTGACTGAATGAAAGGAGCTGGCATCTCACTCTCTTTGAATCTTCTTTATCATGCTAAGAGGAGCAGGAAAAAGCAAAAAATTTCAGAATTGCGCCTTGCAATGCGGAGAAATTACTGTTTGTGCATTTACAAAATTCATTGATTTTTGCCATTGAAAAACATCATGTTATTCATATACCAGAAATGATTGAAGCTACTGACTGAAGGAAAGGATCTGGCATCTCACTCTCTTTGAATCTTCTTTATCATGCTAAGAGGAGCAGGAAAAAGCAAAAAGTTTCAGAATTGCACCTTGCAATGCGGAGAAATTACTGTTTGTGCATTTACAATATTCATTGGTTTTTGCCATTGAAAAACATCCAGAAATGATTGAAGCTACTGACTGAATGAAAGGAGCTGGCATCTCACTCTCTTTGAATCTTCTTTATCATGCTAAGAGGAGCAGGAAAAAGCAAAAAATTTCAGAATTGCACCTTGCAATGCGGAGAAATTACTGTTTGTGCATTTACAATATTCATTGATTTTTGCGATTGAAAAACATCATGTTATTCATATACCAGAAATGATTGAAGCTACTGACTGAATGAAAGGAGCTGGCATCTCACTCTCTTTGAATCTTCTTTATCATGCTAAGAGGAGCAGGAAAAAGTAAAAAATTTCAGAATTGCACCTTGCAATGCGGAGAAATTACTGATTGTGCATTTACAATATTCAATGATTTTTGCCATTGAAAAACGTCCAGAAATGATTAAAGCTACTGACTGAATGAAAGGAGCTGGCATCTCACTCTCTTTGAATCTTCTTTATCATGCTAAGAGGAGCAGGAAAAAGCAAAAAATTTCAGAATTGCACCTTGCAATGCGGAGAAATTACTGTTTGTGCATTTACAATATTCATTGATTTTTGCCATTGAAAAACGTCCAGAAATGATTGAAGCTACTGACTGAATGAAAGGAGCTGGCATCTCACTCTCTTTGAATCTTCTTTATCATGCTAAGAGGAGCAGGAAAAAGCAAAAAATTTCAGAATTGCACCTTGCAATGCGGAGAAATTACTGTTTGTGCATTTACAATATTCATTGATTTTTGCCATTGAAAAACATCATGTTATTCATATACCAGAAATGATTGAAGCTACTGACTGAATGAAAGGAGCTGGCATCTCACTCTCTTTGAATCTTCTTTATCATGCTAAGAGGAGCAGGAAAAAGTAAAAAATTTCAGAATTGCGCCTTGCAATGCGGAGAAATTACTGTTTGTGCATTTACAAAATTCATTGATTTTTGCCATTGAAAAACATCATGTTATTCATATACCAGAAATGATTGAAGCTACTGACTGAAGGAAAGGATCTGGCATCTCACTCTCTTTGAATCTTCTTTATCATGCTTAGAGGAGCAGGAAAAAGCAAAGAATTTCAGAATTGCACCTTGCAATGCGGAGAAATTACTGTTTGTGCATTTACAATATTCATTGATTTTTGCCATTGAAAAACGTCCAGAAATGATTGAAGCTACTGACTGAATGAAAGGAGCTGGCATCTCACTCTCTTTGAATCTTCTTTATCATGCTAAGAGGAGCAGGAAAAAGCAAAAAATTTCAGAATTGCACCTTGCAATGCGGAGAAATTACTGTTTGTGCATTTACAATATTCATTGATTTTTGCGATTGAAAAACATCATGTTATTCATATACCAGAAATGATTGAAGCTACTGACTGATTGAAAGGAGCTGGCATCTCACTCTCTTTGAATCTTCTTTATCATGCTAAGAGGAGCAGGAAAAAGTAAAAAATTTCAGAATTGCACCTTGCAATGCGGAGAAATTACTGTTTGTGCATTTACAATATTCATTGATTTTTGCCATTGAAAAACGTCCAGAAATGATTGAAGCTACTGACTGAATGAAAGGAGCTGGCATCTCACTCTCTTTGAATCTTCTTTATCATGCTAAGAGGAGCAGGAAAAAGCAAAAATTTTCAGAATTGCACCTTGCAATGCGGAGAAATTACTGTTTGTGCATTTACAATATTCATTGATTTTTGCTATTGAAAAACATCATGTTATTCATATACCAGAAATGATTGAAGCTACTGACTGAATGAAAGGAGCTGGCATCTCACTCTCTTTGAATCTTCTTTATCATGCTAAGAGGAG
Source organism: Phyllobates terribilis (assembly GCF_046119375.1). Classification (NCBI taxonomy): domain Eukaryota; kingdom Metazoa; phylum Chordata; class Amphibia; order Anura; family Dendrobatidae; genus Phyllobates; species Phyllobates terribilis. The sequence continues at coordinate 76,149 of NW_027364568.1, forward strand.
CAGGAAAAAGCAAAAAATTTCAGAATTGCACCTTGCAATGCGGAGAAATTACAGTTTGTGCATTTACAATATTCATTGATTTTTGCCATTGAAAAACGTCCAGAAATGATTGAAGCTACTGACTGAATGAAAGGAGCTGGCATCTCACTCTCTTTGAATATTCTTTATCATGCTAAGAGGAGCAGGAAAAAGCAAAAAATTTCAGAATTGCACCTTGCAATGCGGAGAAATTACTGTTTGTGCATTTACAATATTCATTGATTTTTGCCATTGAAAAACGTCCAGAAATGACTGAAGGTACTGACTGAATGAAAGGAGCTGGCATCTCACTCTCTTTGAATCTTCTTTATCATGCTAAGAGGAGCAGGAAAAAGCAAAAAATTTCAGAATTGCACCTTGCAATGCGGAGAAATTACTGTTTGTGCATTTACAATATTCATTGATTTTTGCGATTGAAAAACATCATGTTATTCATATACCAGAAATGATTGAAGCTACTGACTGAATGAAAGGAGCTGGCATCTCACTCTCTTTGAATCTTCTTTATCATGCTTAGAGGAGCAGGAAAAAGCAAAGAATTTCAGAATTGCACCTTGCAATGCGGAGAAATTACTGTTTGTGCATTTACAATATTCATTGATTTTTGCCATTGAAAAACGTCCAGAAATGATTGAAGCTACTGACTGAATGAAAGGAGCTGGCATCTCACTCTCTTTGAATCTTCTTTATCATGCTAAGAGGAGCAGGAAAAAGCAAAAAATTTCAGAATTGCACCTTGCAATGCGGAGAAATTACTGTTTGTGCATTTACAATATTCATTGATTTTTGCGATTGAAAAACATCATGTTATTCATATACCAGAAATGATTGAAGCTACTGACTGAATGAAAGGAGCTGGCATCTCACTCTCTTTGAATCTTCTTTATCATGCTAAGAGGAGCAGGAAAAAGTAAAAAATTTCAGAATTGCACCTTGCAATGCGGAGAAATTACTGTTTGTGCATTTACAATATTCATTGATTTTTGCCATTGAAAAACGTCCAGAAATGATTGAAGCTACTGACTGAATGAAAGGAGCTGGCATCTCACTCTCTTTGAATCTTCTTTATCATGCTAAGAGGAGCAGGAAAAAGCAAAAAATTTCAGAATTGCACCTTGCAATGCGGAGAAATTACTGTTTGTGCATTTACAATATTCATTGATTTTTGCTATTGAAAAACATCATGTTATTCATATACCAGAAATGATTGAAGCTACTGACTGAATGAAAGGAGCTGGCATCTCACTCTCTTTGAATCTTCTTTATCATGCTAAGAGGAGCAGGAAAAAGCAAAAAATTTCAGAATTGCACCTTGCAATGCGGAGAAATTACTGTTTGTGCATTTACAATATTCATTGATTTTTGCCATTGAAAAACATCATGTTATTCATATACCAGAAATGATTGAAGCTACTGACTGAATGAAAGGAGCTGGCATCTCACTCTCTTTGAATCTTCTTTATCATGCTAAGAGGAGCAGGAAAAAGTAAAAAATTTCAGAATTGCGCCTTGCAATGCGGAGAAATTACTGTTTGTGCATTTACAAAATTCATTGATTTTTGCCATTGAAAAACATCATGTTATTCATATACCAGAAATGATTGAAGCTACTGACTGAAGGAAAGGATCTGGCATCTCACTCTCTTTGAATCTTCTTTATCATGCTTAGAGGAGCAGGAAAAAGCAAAGAATTTCAGAATTGCACCTTGCAATGCGGAGAAATTACTGTTTGTGCATTTACAATATTCATTGATTTTTGCCATTGAAAAACGTCCAGAAATGATTGAAGCTACTGACTGAATGAAAGGAGCTGGCATCTCACTCTCTTTGAATCTTCTTTATCATGCTAAGAGGAGCAGGAAAAAGCAAAAAATTTCAGAATTGCACCTTGCAATGCGGAGAAATTACTGTTTGTGCATTTACAATATTCATTGATTTTTGCGATTGAAAAACATCATGTTATTCATATACCAGAAATGATTGAAGCTACTGACTGAATGAAAGGAGCTGGCATCTCACTCTCTTTGAATCTTCTTTATCATGCTAAGAGGAGCAGGAAAAAGCAAAAAATTTCAGAATTGCACCTTGCAATGCGGAGAAATTACTGTTTGTGCATTTACAATATTCATTGATTTTTGCCATTGAAAAACGTCCAGAAATGATTGAAGCTACTGACTGAATGAAAGGAGCTGGCATCTCACTCTCTTTGAATCTTCTTTATCATGCTAAGAGGAGCAGGAAAAAGCAAAAATTTTCAGAATTGCACCTTGCAATGCGGAGAAATTACTGTTTGTGCATTTACAATATTCATTGATTTTTGCTATTGAAAAACATCATGTTATTCACATACCAGAAATGATTGAAGCTACTGACTGAATGAAAGGAGCTGGCATCTCACTCTCTTTGAATCTTCTTTATCATGCTAAGAGGAGCAGGAAAAAGCAAAAAATTTCAGAATTGCACCTTGCAATGCGGAGAAATTACAGTTTGTGCATTTACAATATTCATTGATTTTTGCCATTGAAAAACGTCCAGAAATGATTGAAGCTACTGACTGAATGAAAGGAGCTGGCATCTCACTCTCTTTGAATATTCTTTATCATGCTAAGAGGAGCAGGAAAAAGCAAAAAATTTCAGAATTGCACCTTGCAATGCGGAGAAATTACTGTTTGTGCATTTACAATATTCATTGATTTTTGCCATTGAAAAACGTCCAGAAATGATTGAAGGTACTGACTGAATGAAAGGAGCTGGCATCTCACTCTCTTTGAATCTTCTTTATCATGCTAAGAGGAGCAGGAAAAAGCAAAAAATTTCAGAATTGCACCTTGCAATGCGGAGAAATTACTGTTTGTGCATTTACAATATTCATTGATTTTTGCGATTGAAAAACATCATGTTATTCATATACCAGAAATGATTGAAGCTACTGACTGAATGAAAGGAGCTGGCATCTCACTCTCTTTGAATCTTCTTTATCATGCTTAGAGGAGCAGGAAAAAGCAAAGAATTTCAGAATTGCACCTTGCAATGCGGAGAAATTACTGTTTGTGCATTTACAATATTCATTGATTTTTGCCATTGAAAAACGTCCAGAAATGATTGAAGCTACTGACTGAATGAAAGGAGCTGGCATCTCACTCTCTTTGAATCTTCTTTATCATGCTAAGAGGAGCAGGAAAAAGCAAAAAATTTCAGAATTGCACCTTGCAATGCGGAGAAATTACTGTTTGTGCATTTACAATATTCATTGATTTTTGCGATTGAAAAACATCATGTTATTCATATACCAGAAATGATTGAAGCTACTGACTGAATGAAAGGAGCTGGCATCTCACTCTCTTTGAATCTTCTTTATCATGCTAAGAGGAGCAGGAAAAAGTAAAAAATTTCAGAATTGCACCTTGCAATGCGGAGAAATTACTGTTTGTGCATTTACAATATTCATTGATTTTTGCCATTGAAAAACGTCCAGAAATGATTGAAGCTACTGACTGAATGAAAGGAGCTGGCATCTCACTCTCTTTGAATCTTCTTTATCATGCTAAGAGGAGCAGGAAAAAGCAAAAAATTTCAGAATTGCACCTTGCAATGCGGAGAAATTACTGTTTGTGCATTTACAATATTCATTGATTTTTGCTATTGAAAAACATCATGTTATTCATATACCAGAAATGATTGAAGCTACTGACTGAATGAAAGGAGCTGGCATCTCACTCTCTTTGAATCTTCTTTATCATGCTAAGAGGAGCAGGAAAAAGCAAAAAATTTCAGAATTGCACCTTGCAATGCGGAGAAATTACAGTTTGTGCATTTACAATATTCATTGATTTTTGCCATTGAAAAACGTCCAGAAATGATTGAAGCTACTGACTGAATGAAAGGAGCTGGCATCTCACTCTCTTTGAATCTTCTTTATCATGCTAAGAGGAGCAGGAAAAAGCAAAAAATTTCAGAATTGCACCTTGCAATGCGGAGAAATTACTGTTTGTGCATTTACAATATTCATTGATTTTTGCCATTGAAAAACGTCCAGAAATGATTGAAGGTACTGACTGAATGAAAGGAGCTGGCATCTCACTCTCTTTGAATCTTCTTTATCATGCTAAGAGGAGCAGGAAAAAGCAAAAAATTTCAGAATTGCACCTTGCAATGCGGAGAAATTACTGTTTGTGCATTTACAATATTCATTGATTTTTGCGATTGAAAAACATCATGTTATTCATATACCAGAAATGATTGAAGCTACTGACTGAATGAAAGGAGCTGGCATCTCACTCTCTTTGAATCTTCTTTATCATGCTAAGAGGAGCAGGAAAAAGTAAAAAATTTCAGAATTGCACCTTGCAATGCGGAGAAATTACTGTTTGTGCATTTACAATATTCAATGATTTTTGCCATTGAAAAATGTCCAGAAATGATTGAAGCTACTGACTGAATGAAAGGAGCTGGCATCTCACTCTCTTTGAATCTTCTTTATCATGCTAAGAGGAGCAGGAAAAAGTAAAAAATTTCAGAATTGCACCTTGCAATGCGGAGAAATTACTGTTTGTGCATTTATAATATTCAATGATTTTTGCCATTGAAAAACGTCCAGAAATGATTGAAGCTACTGACTGAACGAAAGGAGCTGGCATCTCACTCTCTTTGAATCTTCTTTATCATGCTAAGAGGAGCAGGAAAAAGCAAAAAATTTCAGAATTGCACCTTGCAATGCGGAGAAATTACTGTTTGTGCATTTACAATATTCATTGATTTTTGCCATTGAAAAACATCATGTTATTCATGTACCAGAAATGTTTGAAGCTACTGACTGAATGAAAGGAGCTGGCATCTCACTCTCTTTGAATCTTCTTTATCATGCTAAGAGGAGCAGGAAAAAGCAAAAAATTTCAGAATTGCACATTGCAATGCGGAGAAATTACTGTTTGTGCATTTACAATATTCATTGATTTTTGCGATTGAAAAACGTCCAGAAATGATTGAAGCTACTGACTGAATGAAAGGAGCTGGCATCTCACTCTCTTTGAATCTTCTTTATCATGCTAAGAGGAGCATGAAAAAGCAAAAAATTTCAGAATTGCACCTTGCAATGCGGAGAAATTACTGTTTGTGCATTTACAATATTCATTGATTTTTGCCATTGAAAAATGTCCAGAAATGATTGAAGCTACTGACTGAATGAAAGGAGCTGGCATCTCACTCTCTTTGAATCTTCTTTATCATGCTAAGAGGAGCAGGAAAAAGCAAAAAATTTCAGAATTGCGCCTTGCAATGCGGAGAAATTACTGTTTGTGCATTTACAAAATTCATTGATTTTTGCCATTGAAAAACATCATGTTATTCATATACCAGAAATGATTGAAGCTACTGACTGAAGGAAAGGATCTGGCATCTCACTCTCTTTGAATCTTCTTTATCATGCTAAGAGGAGCAGGAAAAATCAAAAAATTTCAGAATTGCACCTTGCAATGCGGAGAAATTACTGTTTGTGCATTTACAATATTCATTGATTTTTGCCATTGAAAAACGTCCAGAAATGATTGAAGCTACTGACTGAATGAAAGGAGCTGGCATCTCACTCTCTTTGAATCTTCTTTATCATGCTAAGAGGAGCAGGAAAAAGCAAAAAATTTCAGAATTGCACATTGCAATGCGGAGAAATTACTGTTTGTGCATTTACAATATTCATTGATTTTTGCCATTGAAAAACGTCCAGAAATGATTGAAGCTACTGACTGAATGAAAGGAGCTGGCATCTCACTCTCTTTGAATCTTCTTTATCATGCTAAGAGGAGCAGGAAAAAGCAAAAAATTTCAGAATTGCACCTTGCAATGCGGAGAAATTACTGTTTGTGCATTTACAATATTCATTGATTTTTGCCATTGAAAAATGTCCAGAAATGATTGAAGCTACTGACTGAATGAAAGGAGCTGGCATCTCACTCTCTTTGAATCTTCTTTATCATGCTAAGAGGAGCAGGAAAAAGCAAAAAATTTCAGAATTGCGCCTTGCAATGCGGAGAAATTACTGTTTGTGCATTTACAAAATTCATTGATTTTTGCCATTGAAAAACATCATGTTATTCATATACCAGAAATGATTGAAGCTACTGACTGAAGGAAAGGATCTGGCATCTCACTCTCTTTGAATCTTCTTTATCATGCTAAGAGGAGCAGGAAAAAGCAAAAAGTTTCAGAATTGCACCTTGCAATGCGGAGAAATTACTGTTTGTGCATTTACAATATTCATTGGTTTTTGCCATTGAAAAACGTCCAGAAATGATTGAAGCTACTGACTGAATGAAAGGAGCTGGCATCTCACTCTCTTTGAATCTTCTTTATCATGCTAAGAGGAGCAGGAAAAAGCAAAAAATTTCAGAATTGCACCTTGCAATGCGGAGAAATTACTGTTTGTGCATTTACAATATTCATTGATTTTTGCGATTGAAAAACATCATGTTATTCATATACCAGAAATGATTGAAGCTACTGACTGAATGAAAGGAGCTGGCATCTCACTCTCTTTGAATCTTCTTTATCATGCTAAGAGGAGCAGGAAAAAGTAAAAAATTTCAGAATTGCACCTTGCAATGCGGAGAAATTACTGATTGTGCATTTACAATATTCAATGATTTTTGCCATTGAAAAACGTCCAGAAATGATTAAAGCTACTGACTGAATGAAAGGAGCTGGCATCTCACTCTCTTTGAATCTTCTTTATCATGCTAAGAGGAGCAGGAAAAAGCAAAAAATTTCAGAATTGCACCTTGCAATGCGGAGAAATTACTGTTTGTGCATTTACAATATTCATTGATTTTTGCCATTGAAAAACGTCCAGAAATGATTGAAGCTACTGACTGAATGAAAGGAGCTGGCATCTCACTCTCTTTGAATCTTCTTTATCATGCTAAGAGGAGCAGGAAAAAGCAAAAAATTTCAGAATTGCACCTTGCAATGCGGAGAAATTACTGTTTGTGCATTTACAATATTCATTGATTTTTGCCATTGAAAAACATCATGTTATTCATATACCAGAAATGATTGAAGCTACTGACTGAATGAAAGGAGCTGGCATCTCACTCTCTTTGAATCTTCTTTATCATGCTAAGAGGAGCAGGAAAAAGTAAAAAATTTCAGAATTGCGCCTTGCAATGCGGAGAAATTACTGTTTGTGCATTTACAAAATTCATTGATTTTTGCCATTGAAAAACATCATGTTATTCATATACCAGAAATGATTGAAGCTACTGACTGAAGGAAAGGATCTGGCATCTCACTCTCTTTGAATCTTCTTTATCATGCTTAGAGGAGCAGGAAAAAGCAAAGAATTTCAGAATTGCACCTTGCAATGCGGAGAAATTACTGTTTGTGCATTTACAATATTCATTGATTTTTGCCATTGAAAAACGTCCAGAAATGATTGAAGCTACTGACTGAATGAAAGGAGCTGGCATCTCACTCTCTTTGAATCTTCTTTATCATGCTAAGAGGAGCAGGAAAAAGCAAAAAATTTCAGAATTGCACCTTGCAATGCGGAGAAATTACTGTTTGTGCATTTACAATATTCATTGATTTTTGCGATTGAAAAACATCATGTTATTCATATACCAGAAATGATTGAAGCTACTGACTGAATGAAAGGAGCTGGCATCTCACTCTCTTTGAATCTTCTTTATCATGCTAAGAGGAGCAGGAAAAAGTAAAAAATTTCAGAATTGCACCTTGCAATGCGGAGAAATTACTGTTTGTGCATTTACAATATTCATTGATTTTTGCCATTGAAAAACGTCCAGAAATGATTGAAGCTACTGACTGAATGAAAGGAGCTGGCATCTCACTCTCTTTGAATCTTCTTTATCATGCTAAGAGGAGCAGGAAAAAGCAAAAAATTTCAGAATTGCACCTTGCAATGCGGAGAAATTACTGTTTGTGCATTTACAATATTCATTGATTTTTGCTATTGAAAAACATCATGTTATTCATATACCAGAAATGATTGAAGCTACTGACTGAATGAAAGGAGCTGGCATCTCACTCTCTTTGAATCTTCTTTATCATGCTAAGAGGAGCAGGAAAAAGCAAAAAATTTCAGAATTGCACCTTGCAATGCGGAGAAATTACAGTTTGTGCATTTACAATATTCATTGATTTTTGCCATTGAAAAACGTCCAGAAATGATTGAAGCTACTGACTGAATGAAAGGAGCTGGCATCTCACTCTCTTTGAATCTTCTTTATCATGCTAAGAGGAGCAGGAAAAAGCAAAAAATTTCAGAATTGCACCTTGCAATGCGGAGAAATTACTGTTTGTGCATTTACAATATTCATTGATTTTTGCCATTGAAAAACGTCCAGAAATGATTGAAGGTACTGACTGAATGAAAGGAGCTGGCATCTCACTCTCTTTGAATCTTCTTTATCATGCTAAGAGGAGCAGGAAAAAGCAAAAAATTTCAGAATTGCACCTTGCAATGCGGAGAAATTACTGTTTGTGCATTTACAATATTCATTGATTTTTGCGATTGAAAAACATCATGTTATTCATATACCAGAAATGATTGAAGCTACTGACTGAATGAAAGGAGCTGGCATCTCACTCTCTTTGAATCTTCTTTATCATGCTTAGAGGAGCAGGAAAAAGCAAAGAATTTCAGAATTGCACCTTGCAATGCGGAGAAATTACTGTTTGTGCATTTACAATATTCATTGATTTTTGCCATTGAAAAACGTCCAGAAATGATTGAAGCTACTGACTGAATGAAAGGAGCTGGCATCTCACTCTCTTTGAATCTTCTTTATCATGCTAAGAGGAGCAGGAAAAAGCAAAAAAATTCAGAATTGCACCTTGCAATGCGGAGAAATTACTGTTTGTGCATTTACAATATTCATTGATTTTTGCGATTGAAAAACATCATGTTATTCATATACCAGAAATGATTGAAGCTACTGACTGAATGAAAGGAGCTGGCATCTCACTCTCTTTGAATCTTCTTTATCATGCTAAGAGGAGCAGGAAAAAGTAAAAAATTTCAGAATTGCACCTTGCAATGCGGAGAAATTACTGTTTGTGCATTTACAATATTCATTGATTTTTGCCATTGAAAAACGTCCAGAAATGATTGAAGCTACTGACTGAATGAAAGGAGCTGGCATCTCACTCTCTTTGAATCTTCTTTATCATGCTAAGAGGAGCAGGAAAAAGCAAAAAATTTCAGAATTGCACCTTGCAATGCGGAGAAATTACTGTTTGTGCATTTACAATATTCATTGATTTTTGCTATTGAAAAACATCATGTTATTCATATACCAGAAATGATTGAAGCTACTGACTGAATGAAAGGAGCTGGCATCTCACTCTCTTTGAATCTTCTTTATCATGCTAAGAGGAGCAGGAAAAAGCAAAAAATTTCAGAATTGCACCTTGCAATGCGGAGAAATTACAGTTTGTGCATTTACAATATTCATTGATTTTTGCCATTGAAAAACGTCCAGAAATGATTGAAGCTACTGACTGAATGAAAGGAGCTGGCATCTCACTCTCTTTGAATCTTCTTTATCATGCTAAGAGGAGCAGGAAAAAGCAAAAAATTTCAGAATTGCACCTTGCAATGCGGAGAAATTACTGTTTGTGCATTTACAATATTCATTGATTTTTGCCATTGAAAAACGTCCAGAAATGATTGAAGGTACTGACTGAATGAAAGGAGCTGGCATCTCACTCTCTTTGAATCTTCTTTATCATGCTAAGAGGAGCAGGAAAAAGCAAAAAATTTCAGAATTGCACCTTGCAGTGCGGAGAAATTACTGTTTGTGCATTTACAATATTCATTAATTTTTGCGATTGAAAAACATCATGTTATTCATATACCAGAAATGATTGAAGCTACTGACTGAATGAAAGGAGCTGGCATCTCACTCTCTTTGAATCTTCTTTATCATGCTAAGAGGAGCAGGAAAAAGTAAAAAATTTCAGAATTGCACCTTGCAATGCGGAGAAATTACTGTTTGTGCATTTACAATATTCAATGATTTTTGCCATTGAAAAACGTCCAGAAATGATTGAAGCTACTGACTGAATGAAAGGAGCTGGCATCTCACTCTCTTTGAATCTTGTTTATCATGCTAAGAGGAGCAGGAAAAAGCAAAAAATTTCAGAATTGCACCTTGCAATGCGGAGAAATTACTGTTTGTGCATTTACAATATTCATTGATTTTTGCCATTGAAAAACGTCCAGAAATGATTGAAGCTACTGACTGAATGAAAGGAGCTGGCATCTCACTCTCTTTGAATCTTCTTTATCATGCTAAGAGGAGCAGGAAAAAGCAAAAAATTTCAGAATTGCACCTTGCAATGCGGAGAAATTACTGTTTGTGCATTTACAATATTCATTGATTTTTGCCATTGAAAAACATCATGTTATTCATATACCAGAAATGATTGAAGCTACTGACTGAATGAAAGGAGCTGGCATCTCACTCTCTTTGAATCTTCTTTATCATGCTAAGAGGAGCAGGAAAAAGTAAAAAATTTCAGAATTGCACCTTGCAATGCGGAGAAATTACTGTTTGTGCATTTATAATATTCAATGATTTTTTCCATTGAAAAACGTCCAGAAATGATTGAAGCTACTGACTGAACGAAAGGAGCTGGCATCTCACTCTCTTTGAATCTTCTTTATCATGCTAAGAGGAGCAGGAAAAAGCAAAAAATTTCAGAATTGCACCTTGCAATGCGGAGAAATTACTGTTTGTGCATTTACAATATTCATTGATTTTTGCCATTGAAAAACATCATGTTATTCATGTACCAGAAATGTTTGAAGCTACTGACTGAATGAAAGTAGCTGGCATCTCACTCTCTTTGAATCTTCTTTATCATGCTAAGAGGAGCAGGAAAAAGCAAAAAATTTCAGAATTGCACATTGCAATGCGGAGAAATTACTGTTTGTGCATTTACAATATTCATTGATTTTTGCCATTGAAAAACGTCCAGAAATGATTGAAGCTACTGACTGAATGAAAGGAGCTGGCATCTCACTCTCTTTGAATCTTCTTTATCATGCTAAGAGGAGCAGGAAAAAGCAAAAAATTTCAGAATTGCACCTTGCAATGCGGAGAAATTACTGTTTGTGCATTTACAATATTCATTGATTTTTGCCATTGAAAAACGTCCAGAAATGATTGAAGCTACTGACTGAATGAAAGGAGCTGGCATCTCACTCTCTTTGAATCTTCTTTATCATGCTAAGAGGAGCAGGAAAAAGCAAAAAATTTCAGAATTGCACCTTGCAATGCGGAGAAATTACTGTTTGTGCATTTACAATATTCATTGATTTTTGCCATTGAAAAATGACCAGAAATGATTGAAGCTACTGACTGAATGAAAGGAGCTGGCATCTCACTCTCTTTGAATCTTCTTTATCATGCTAAGAGGAGTAGGAAAAAGCAAAAAATTTCAGAATTGCGCCTTGCAATGCGGAGAAATTACTGTTTGTGCATTTACAAAATTCATTGATTTTTGCCATTGAAAAACATCATGTTATTCATATACCAGAAATGATTGAAGCTACTGACTGAAGGAAAGGATCTGGCATCTCACTCTCTTTGAATCTTCTTTATCATGCTAAGAGGAGCAGGAAAAAGCAAAAAATTTCAGAATTGCACCTTGCAATGCGGAGAAATTACTGTTTGCATTTACAATATTCATTGATTTTTGCCATTGAAAAACGTCCAGAAATGATTGAAGCTACTGACTGAATGAAAGGAGCTGGCATCTCACTCTCTTTGAATCTTCTTTATCATGCTAAGAGGAGCAGGAAAAAGCAAAAAATTTCAGAATTGCACATTGCAATGCGGAGAAATTACTGTTTGTGCATTTACAATATTCATTGATTTTTGCCATTGAAAAACGTCCAGAAATGAATGAAGCTACTGACTGAATGAAAGGAGCTGGCATCTCACTCTCTTTGAATCTTCTTTATCATGCTAAGAGGAGCAGGAAAAAGCAAAAAATTTCAGAATTGCACCTTGCAATGCGGAGAAATTACTGTTTGTGCATTTACAATATTCATTGATTTTTGCCATTGAAAAATGTCCAGAAATGATTGAAGCTACTGACTGAATGAAAGGAGCTGGCATCTCACTCTCTTTGAATCTTCTTTATCATGCTAAGAGGAGCAGGAAAAAGCAAAAAATTTCAGAATTGCGCCTTGCAATGCGGAGAAATTACTGTTTGTGCATTTACAAAATTCATTGATTTTTGCCATTGAAAAACATCATGTTATTCATATACCAGAAATGATTGAAGCTACTGACTGAAGGAAAGGATCTGGCATCTCACTCTCTTTGAATCTTCTTTATCATGCTAAGAGGAGCAGGAAAAAGCAAAAAGTTTCAGAATTGCACCTTGCAATGCGGAGAAATTACTGTTTGTGCATTTACAATATTCATTGGTTTTTGCCATTGAAAAACGTCCAGAAATGATTGAAGCTACTGACTGAATGAAAGGAGCTGGCATCTCACTCTCTTTGAATCTTCTTTATCATGCTAAGAGGAGCAGGAAAAAGCAAAAAATTTCAGAATTGCACCTTGCAATGCGGAGAAATTACTGTTTGTGCATTTACAATATTCATTGATTTTTGCGATTGAAAAACATCATGTTATTCATATACCAGAAATGATTGAAGCTACTGACTGAATGAAAGGAGCTGGCATCTCACTCTCTTTGAATCTTCTTTATCATGCTAAGAGGAGCAGGAAAAAGTAAAAAATTTCAGAATTGCACCTTGCAATGCGGAGAAATTACTGATTGTGCATTTACAATATTCAATGATTTTTGCCATTGAAAAACATCCAGAAATGATTAAAGCTACTGACTGAATGAAAGGAGCTGGCATCTCACTCTCTTTGAATCTTCTTTATCATGCTAAGAGGAGCAGGAAAAAGCAAAAAATTTCAGAATTGCACCTTGCAATGCGGAGAAATTACTGTTTGTGCATTTACAATATTCATTGATTTTTGCCATTGAAAAACGTCCAGAAATGATTGAAGCTACTGACTGAATGAAAGGAGCTGGCATCTCACTCTCTTTGAATCTTCTTTATCATGCTAAGAGGAGCAGGAAAAAGCAAAAAATTTCAGAATTGCACCTTGCAATGCGGAGAAATTACTGTTTGTGCATTTACAATATTCATTGATTTTTGCCATTGAAAAACATCATGTTATTCATATACCAGAAATGATTGAAGCTACTGACTGAATGAAAGGAGCTGGCATCTCACTCTCTTTGAATCTTCTTTATCATGCTAAGAGGAGCAGGAAAAAGTAAAAAATTTCAGAATTGCGCCTTGCAATGCGGAGAAATTACTGTTTGTGCATTTACAAAATTCATTGATTTTTGCCATTGAAAAACATCATGTTATTCATATACCAGAAATGATTGAAGCTACTGACTGAAGGAAAGGATCTGGCATCTCACTCTCTTTGAATCTTCTTTATCATGCTTAGAGGAGCAGGAAAAAGCAAAGAATTTCAGAATTGCACCTTGCAATGCGGAGAAATTACTGTTTGTGCATTTACAATATTCATTGATTTTTGCCATTGAAAAACGTCCAGAAATGATTGAAGCTACTGACTGAATGAAAGGAGCTGGCATCTCACTCTCTTTGAATCTTCTTTATCATGCTAAGAGGAGCAGGAAAAAGCAAAAAATTTCAGAATTGCACCTTGCAATGCGGAGAAATTACTGTTTGTGCATTTACAATATTCATTGATTTTTGCGATTGAAAAACATCATGTTATTCATATACCAGAAATGATTGAAGCTACTGACTGAATGAAAGGAGCTGGCATCTCACTCTCTTTGAATCTTCTTTATCATGCTAAGAGGAGCAGGAAAAAGTAAAAAATTTCAGAATTGCACCTTGCAATGCGGAGAAATTACTGTTTGTGCATTTACAATATTCATTGATTTTTGCCATTGAAAAACGTCCAGAAATGATTGAAGCTACTGACTGAATGAAAGGAGCTGGCATCTCACTCTCTTTGAATCTTCTTTATCATGCTAAGAGGAGCAGGAAAAAGCAAAAAATTTCAGAATTGCACCTTGCAATGCGGAGAAATTACTGTTTGTGCATTTACAATATTCATTGATTTTTGCTATTGAAAAACATCATGTTATTCATATACCAGAAATGATTGAAGCTACTGACTGAATGAAAGGAGCTGGCATCTCACTCTCTTTGAATCTTCTTTATCATGCTAAGAGGAGCAGGAAAAAGCAAAAAATTTCAGAATTGCACCTTGCAATGCGGAGAAATTACAGTTTGTGCATTTACAATATTCATTGATTTTTGCCATTGAAAAACGTCCAAAAATGATTGAAGCTACTGACTGAATAATAGGAGCTGGCATCTCACTCTCTTTGAATCTTCTTTATCATGCTAAGAGGAGCAGGAAAAAGCAAAAAATTTCAGAATTGCACGTTGCAATGCGGAGAAATTACTGTTTGTGCATTTACAATATTCATTGATTTTTGCCATTGAAAAACGTCCAGAAATGATTGAAGCTACTGACAGAATGAAAGGAGCTGGCATCTCACTCTCTTTGAATCTTCTTTATCATGCTAAGAGGAGCAGGAAAAAGCAAAAAATTTCAGAATTGCACCTTGCAATGCGGAGAAATTACTGTTTGTGCATTTACAATATTCATTGATTTTTGCCATTGAAAAATGTCCAGAAATGATTGAAGCTACTGACTGAATGAAAGGAGCTGGCATCTCACTCTCTTTGAATCTTCTTTATCATGCTAAGAGGAGCAGGAAAAAGCAAAAAATTTCAGAATTGCGCCTTGCAATGCGGAGAAATTACTGTTTGTGCATTTACAAAATTCATTGATTTTTGCCATTGAAAAACATCATGTTATTCATATACCAGAAATGATTGAAGCTACTGACTGAAGGAAAGGATCTGGCATCTCACTCTCTTTGAATCTTCTTTATCATGCTTAGAGGAGCAGGAAAAAGCAAAAAATTTCAGAATTGCACCTTGCAATGCGGAGAAATTACTGTTTGTGCATTTACAATATTCATTGATTTTTGCCATTGAAAAACGTCCAGAAATGATTGAAGCTACTGACTGAATGAAAGGAGCTGGCATCTCACTCTCTTTGAATCTTCTTTATCATGCTAAGAGGAGCAGGAAAAAGCAAAAAATTTCAGAATTGCACCTTGCAATGCGGAGAAATTACTGTTTGTGCATTTACAATATTCATTGATTTTTGCGATTGAAAAACATCATGTTATTCATATACCAGAAATGATTGAAGCTACTGACTGAATGAAAGGAGCTGGCATCTCACTCTCTTTGAATCTTCTTTATCATGCTAAGAGGAGCAGGAAAAAGTAAAAAATTTCAGAATTGCACCTTGCAATGCGGAGAAATTACTGTTTGTGCATTTACAATATTCAATGATTTTTGCCATTGAAAAACGTCCAGAAATGATTGAAGCTACTGACTGAATGAAAGGAGCTGGCATCTCACTCTCTTTGAATCTTGTTTATCATGCTAAGAGGAGCAGGAAAAAGCAAAAAATTTCAGAATTGCACCTTGCAATGCGGAGAAAATACTGTTTGTGCATTTACAATATTCATTGATTTTTGCCATTGAAAAACGTCCAGAAATGATTGAAGCTACTGACTGAATGAAAGGAGCTGGCATCTCACTCTCTTTGAATCTTCTTTATCATGCTAAGAGGAGCAGGAAAAAGCAAAAAATTTCAGAATTGCACCTTGCAATGCGGAGAAATTACTGTTTGTGCATTTACAATATTCATTGATTTTTGCCATTGAAAAACATCATGTTATTCATATACCAGAAATGATTGAAGCTACTGACTGAATGAAAGGAGCTGGCATCTCACTCTCTTTGAATCTTCTTTATCATGCTAAGAGGAGCAGGAAAAAGTAAAAAATTTCAGAATTGCACATTGCAATGCGGAGAAATTACTGTTTGTGCATTTATAATATTCAATGATTTTTGCCATTGAAAAACGTCCAGAAATGATTGAAGCTACTGACTGAACGAAAGGAGCTGGCATCTCACTCTCTTTGAATCTTCTTTATCATGCTAAGAGGAGCAGGAAAAAGCAAAAAATTTCAGAATTGCACCTTGCAATGCGGAGAAATTACTGTTTGTGCATTTACAATATTCATTGATTTTTGCCATTGAAAAACATCATGTTATTCATGTACCAGAAATGTTTGAAGCTACCGACTGAATGAAAGGAGCTGGCATCTCACTCTCTTTGAATCTTCTTTATCATGCTAAGAGGAGCAGGAAAAAGCAAAAAATTTCAGAATTGCACATTGCAATGCGGAGAAATTACTGTTTGTGCATTTACAATATTCATTGATTTTTGCCATTGAAAAACGTCCAGAAATGATTGAAGCTACTGACTGAATGAAAGGAGCTGGCATCTCACTCTCTTTGAATCTTCTTTATCATGCTAAGAGGAGCAGGAAAAAGCAAAAAATTTCAGAATTGCACCTTGCAATGCGGAGAAATTACTGTTTGTGCATTTACAATATTCATTGATTTTTGCCATTGAAAAACGTCCAGAAATGATTGAAGCTACTGACTGAATGAAAGGAGCTGGCATCTCACTCTCTTTGAATCTTCTTTATCATGCTAAGAGGAGCAGGAAAAAGCAAAAAATTTCAGAATTGCACCTTGCAATGCGGAGAAATTACTGTTTGTGCATTTACAATATTCATTGATTTTTGCCATTGAAAAATGTCCAGAAATGATTGAAGCTACTGACTGAATGAAAGGAGCTGGCATCTCACTCTCTTTGAATCTTCTTTATCATGCTAAGAGGAGCAGGAAAAAGCAAAAAATTTCAGAATTGCGCCTTGCAATGCGGAGAAATTACTGTTTGTGCATTTACAAAATTCATTGATTTTTGCCATTGAAAAACATCATGTTATTCATATACCAGAAATGATTGAAGCTACTGACTGAAGGAAAGGATCTGGCATCTCACTCTCTTTGAATCTTCTTTATCATGCTAAGAGGAGCAGGAAAAAGCAAAAAATTTCAGAATTGCACCTTGCAATGCGGAGAAATTACTGTTTGTGCATTTACAATATTCATTGATTTTTGCCATTGAAAAACGTCCAGAAATGATTGAAGCTACTGACTGAATGAAAGGAGCTGGCATCTCACTCTCTTTGAATCTTCTTTATCATGCTAAGAGGAGCAGGAAAAAGCAAAAAATTTCAGAATTGCACCTTGCAATGCGGAGAAATTACTGTTTGTGCATTTACAATATTCATTGATTTTTGCCATTGAAAAACGTCCAGAAATGATTGAAGCTACTGACTGAATGAAAGGAGCTGGCATCTCACTCTCTTTGAATCTTCTTTATCATGCTAAGAGGAGCAGGAAAAAGCAAAAAATTTCAGAATTGCACCTTGCAATGCGGAGAAATTACTGTTTGTGCATTTACAATATTCATTGATTTTTGCCATTGAAAAACGTCCAGAAATGATTGAAGCTACTGACTGAATGAAAGGAGCTGGCATCTCACTCTCTTTGAATCTTCTTTATCATGCTAGGATTAGCAGGAAAAAGCAAAAAATTTCAGAATTGCACCTTGCAATGTGGAGATATTACTGTTTGTGCATTTACAATATTCATTGAATTTTGCCATTGAAAAACGTCCAGAAATGTTTGAAGCTACTGACTGAATGAAAGGAGCTGGCATCTCACTCTATTTGAATCTTCTTTATCATGCTAGGATTAGCAGGAAAAAGCAAAAAATTTCAGAATTGCACCTTGCAATGTGGAGATATTACTGTTTGTGCATTTACAATATTCATTGATTTTTGCCATTGAAAAACGTCCAGAAATGTTTATACCAGAAATGTTTGAAGCTACTGACTGAATGAAAGGAGCTGGCATCTCACTCTCTTTGAATCTTCTTTATCATGCTAAGAGGAGCAGGAAAAAGCAAAAAATTTCAGAATTGCACCTTGCAATGCGGAGAAATTACTTTTTGTGCATTTACAATATTCATTGATTTTTGCCATTGAAAAACGTCCAGAAATGACTGAAGCTACTGACTGAATGAAAGGAGCTGGCATCTCACTCTCTTTGAATCTTCTTTACCATGCTAAGAGGAGCAGGAAAAAGCAAAAAAATTCAGAATTGCACCTTGCAATGCGGAGAAATTACTGTTTGTGCATTTACAATATTCATTGATTTTTGCCATTGAAAAACGTCCAGAAATGATTGAAGCTACTGACTGAATGAAAGGAGCTGGCATCTCACTCTCTTTGAATCTTCTTTATCATGCTAGGAGTAGCAGGAAAAAGCAAAAAATTTCAGAATTGCACCTTGCAATGTGGAGATATTACTGTTTGTGCATTTACAATATTCATTGATTTTTGCCATTGAAAAACGTCCAGAAATGTTTGAAGCTACTGACTGAATGAAAGGAGCTGGCATCTCACTCTCTTTGAATCTTCTTTATCATGCTAGGATTAGCAGGAAAAAGCAAAAAATTTCAGAATTGCACCTTGCAATGTGGAGATATTACTGTTTGTGCATTTACAATATTCATTGATTTTTGCCATTGAAAAACATCATGTTATTCATATACCAGAAATGTTTGAAGCTACTGACTGAATGAAAGGAGCTGACATCTCACTCTCTTTGAATCTTCTTTATCATGCTAGGATTAGCAGGAAAAAGCAAAAAATTTCAGAATTGCACCTTGCAATGTGGAGATATTACTGTTTGTGCATTTACAATATTCATTGATTTTTGCCATTGAAAAACGTCCAGAAATGTTTGAAGCTACTGACTGAATGAAAGGAGCTGGCATCTCACTCTATTTGAATCTTCTTTATCATCCTAGGATTAGCAGGAAAAAGCAAAAAATTTCAGCATTGCACCTTGCAATGTGGAGATATTACTGTTTGTGCATTTACAATATTCATTGATTTTTGCCATTGAAAAACATCCAGAAATGTTTATACCAGAAATGTTTGAAGCTACTGACTGAATGAAAGGAGCTGGCATCTCACTCTCTTTGAATCTTCTTTATCATGCTAAGAGGAGCAGGAAAAAGCAAAAAATTTCAGAATTGCACTTTGCAATGCGGAGAAATTACTGTTTGTGCATTTACAATATTCATTGATTTTTGCCATTGAAAAACGTCCAGAAATGACTGAAGCTACTGACTGAATGAAAGGAGCTGGCATCTCACTCTCTTTGAATCTTCTTTATCATGCTAAGAGGAGCAGGAAAAAGCAAAAAATTTCAGAATTGCATCTTGCAATGCGGAGAAATTACTGTTTGTGCATTTACAATATTCATTGATTTTTGCCATTGAAAAACGTCCAGAAATGATTGAAGCTACTGACTGAATGAAAGGAGCTGGCATCTCACTCTCTTTGAATCTTCTTTATCATGCTAAGAGGAGCAGGAAAAAGCAAAAAATTTCAGAATTGCACCTTGCAATGCGGAGAAATTACTGTTTGTGCATTTACAATATTCATTGATTTTTGCCATTGAAAAACATCATGTTATTCATATACCAGAAATGATTGAAGCTACTGACTGAATGAAAGGAGCTGGCATCTCACTCTCTTTGAATCTTCTTTATCATGCTAAGAGGAGCAGGAAAAAGCAAAAAATTTCAGAATTGCACCTTGCAATGCGGAGAAATTACTGTTTGTGCATTTACAATATTCATTGATTTTTGCCATTGAAAAACATCCAGAAATGATTGAAGCTACTGACTGAATGAAAGGAGCTGGCATCTCACTCTCTTTGAATCTTCTTTATCATGCTAAGAGGAGCAGGAAAAAGCAAAAAATTTCAGAATTGCACCTTGCAATGCGGAGAAATTACTGTTTGTGCATTTACAATATTCATTGATTTTTGCCATTGAAAAACGTCCAGAAATGATTGAAGCTACTGACTGAATGAAAGGAGCTGGCATCTCACTCTCTTTGAATCTTCTTTATCATGCTAGGATTAGCAGGAAAAAGCAAAAAATTTCAGAATTGCACCTTGCAATGTGGAGATATTACTGTTTGTGCATTTACAATATTCATTGAATTTTGCCATTGAAAAACGTCCAGAAATGTTTGAAGCTACTGACTGAATGAAAGGAGCTGGCATCTCACTCTATTTGAATCTTCTTTATCATGCTAGGATTAGCAGGAAAAAGCAAAAAATTTCAGAATTGCACCTTGCAATGTGGAGATATTACTGTTTGTGCATTTACAATATTCATTGATTTTTGCCATTGAAAAACATCATGTTATTCATATACCAGAAATGTTTGAAGCTACTGACTGAATGAAAGGAGCTGACATCTCACTCTCTTTGAATCTTCTTTATCATGCTAGGATTAGCAGGAAAAAGCAAAAAATTTCAGAATTGCACCTTGCAATGTGGAGATATTACTGTTTGTGCATTTACAATATTCATTGATTTTTGCCATTGAAAAACGTCCAGAAATGTTTGAAGCTACTGACTGAATGAAAGGAGCTGGCATCTCACTCTATTTGAATCTTTTTTATCATCCTAGGATTAGCAGGAAAAAGCAAAAAATTTCAGCATTGCACCTTGCAATGTGGAGATATTACTGTTTGTGCATTTACAATATTCATTGATTTTTGCCATTGAAAAACATCCAGAAATGTTTATACCAGAAATGTTTGAAGCTACTGACTGAATGAAAGGAGCTGGTATCTCACTCTCTTTGAATCTTCTTTATCATGCTAAGAGGATCAGGAAAAAGCAAAAAATTTCAGAATTGCACTTTGCAATGCGGAGAAATTACTGTTTGTGCATTTACAATATTCATTGATTTTTGCCATTGAAAAACGTCCAGAAATGACTGAAGCTACTGACTGAATGAAAGGAGCTGGCATCTCACTCTCTTTGAATCTTCTTTATCATGCTAAGAGGAGCAGGAAAAAGCAAAAAATTTCAGAATTGCATCTTGCAATGCGGAGAAATTACTGTTTGTGCATTTACAATATTCATTGATTTTTGCCATTGAAAAATGTCCAGAAATGATTGAAGCTACTGACTGAATGAAAGGAGCTGGCATCTCACTCTCTTTGAATCTTCTTTATCATGCTAAGAGGAGCAGGAAAAAGCAAAAAATTTCAGAATTGCACCTTGCAATGCGGAGAAATTACTGTTTGTGCATTTACAATATTCATTGATTTTTGCCATTGAAAAACATCATGTTATTCATATACCAGAAATGATTGAAGCTACTGACTGAATGAAAGGAGCTGGCATCTCACTCTCTTTGAATCTTCTTTATCATGCTAAGAGGAGCAGGAAAAAGCAAAAAATTTCAGAATTGCACCTTGCAATGCGGAGAAATTACTGTTTGTGCATTTACAATATTCATTGATTTTTGCCATTGAAAAACATCCAGAAATGATTGAAGCTACTGACTGAATGAAAGGAGCTGGCATCTCACTCTCTTTGAATCTTCTTTATCATGCTAAGAGGAGCAGGAAAAAGCAAAAAATTTCAGAATTGCACCTTGCAATGCGGAGAAATTACTGTTTGTGCATTTACAATATTCATTGATTTTTGCCATTGAAAAACGTCCAGAAATGATTGAAGCTACTGACTGAATGAAAGGAGCTGGCATCTCACTCTCTTTGAATCTTCTTTATCATGCTAGGATTAGCAGGAAAAAGCAAAAAATTTCAGAATTGCACCTTGCAATGTGGAGATATTACTGTTTGTGCATTTACAATATTCATTGAATTTTGCCATTGAAAAACGTCCAGAAATGTTTGAAGCTACTGACTGAATGAAAGGAGCTGGCATCTCACTCTATTTGAATCTTCTTTATCATGCTAGGATTAGCAGGAAAAAGCAAAAAATTTCAGAATTGCACCTTGCAATGTGGAGATATTACTGTTTGTGCATTTACAATATTCATTGATTTTTGCCATTGAAAAACGTCCAGAAATGTTTATACCAGAAATGTTTGAAGCTACTGACTGAATGAAAGGAGCTGGCATCTCACTCTCTTTGAATCTTCTTTATCATGCTAAGAGGAGCAGGAAAAAGCAAAAAATTTCAGAATTGCACCTTGCAATGCGGAGAAATTACTTTTTGTGCATTTACAATATTCATTGATTTTTGCCATTGAAAAACGTCCAGAAATGACTGAAGCTACTGACTGAATGAAAGGAGCTGGCATCTCACTCTCTTTGAATCTTCTTTACCATGCTAAGAGGAGCAGGAAAAAGCAAAAAAATTCAGAATTGCACCTTGCAATGCGGAGAAATTACTGTTTGTGCATTTACAATATTCATTGATTTTTGCCATTGAAAAACGTCCAGAAATGATTGAAGCTACTGACTGAATGAAAGGAGCTGGCATCTCACTCTCTTTGAATCTTCTTTATCATGCTAGGAGTAGCAGGAAAAAGCAAAAAATTTCAGAATTGCACCTTGCAATGTGGAGATATTACTGTTTGTGCATTTACAATATTCATTGATTTTTGCCATTGAAAAACGTCCAGAAATGTTTGAAGCTACTGACTGAATGAAAGGAGCTGGCATCTCACTCTCTTTGAATCTTCTTTATCATGCTAGGATTAGCAGGAAAAAGCAAAAAATTTCAGAATTGCACCTTGCAATGTGGAGATATTACTGTTTGTGCATTTACAATATTCATTGATTTTTGCCATTGAAAAACATCATGTTATTCATATACCAGAAATGTTTGAAGCTACTGACTGAATGAAAGGAGCTGACATCTCACTCTCTTTGAATCTTCTTTATCATGCTAGGATTAGCAGGAAAAAGCAAAAAATTTCAGAATTGCACCTTGCAATGTGGAGATATTACTGTTTGTGCATTTACAATATTCATTGATTTTTGCCATTGAAAAACGTCCAGAAATGTTTGAAGCTACTGACTGAATGAAAGGAGCTGGCATCTCACTCTATTTGAATCTTCTTTATCATGCTAGGATTAGCAGGAAAAAGCAAAAAAAATTTCAGCATTGCACCTTGCAATGTGGAGATATTACTGTTTGTGCATTTACAATATTCATTGATTTTTGCCATTGAAAAACGTCCAGAAATGTTTATACCAGAAATGTTTGAAGCTACTGACTGAATGAAAGGAGCTGGCATCTCACTCTCTTTGAATCTTCTTTATCATGCTAAGAGGAGCAGGAAAAAGCAAAAAATTTCAGAATTGCACCTTGCAATGCGGAGAAATTACTGTTTGTGCATTTACAATATTCATTGATTTTTGCCATTGAAAAACTTCCAGAAATGACTGAAGCTACTGACTGAATGAAAGGAGCTGGCATCTCACTCTCTTTGAATCTTCTTTATCATGCTAAGAGGAGCAGGAAAAAGCAAAAAATTTCAGAATTGCACCTTGCAATGCGGAGAAATTACTGTTTGTGCATTTACAATATTCATTGATTTTTGCCATTGAAAAACGTCCAGAAATGATTGAAGCTACTGACTGAATGAAAGGAGCTGGCATCTCACTCTCTTTGAATCTTCTTTATCATGCTAAGAGGAGCAGGAAAAAGCAAAAAATTTCAGAATTGCACCTTGCAATGCGGAGAAATTACTGTTTGTGCATTTACAATATTCATTGATTTTTGCCATTGAAAAACATCATGTTATTCATATACCAGAAATGATTGAAGCTACTGACTGAATGAAAGGAGCTGGCATCTCACTCTCTTTGAATCTTCTTTATCATGCTAAGAGGAGCAGGAAAAAGCAAAAAATTTCAGAATTGCACCTTGCAATGCGGAGAAATTACTGTTTGTGCATGTACAATATTCATTGATTTTTGCCATTGAAAAACGTCCAGAAATGATTGAAGCTACTGACTGAATGAAAGGAGCTGGCATCTCACTCTCTTTGAATCTTCTTTATCATGCTAAGAGGAGCAGGAAAAAGCAAAAAATTTCAGAATTTCATCTTGCAATGCGGAGAAATTACTGTTTGTGCATTTACAATATTCATTGATTTTTGCCATTGAAAAACGTCCAGAAATGATTAAAGCTACTGACTGAATGAAAGGAGCTGGCATCTCACTCTCTTTGAATCTTCTTTATCATGCTAAGAGGAGCAGGAAAAAGCAAAAAATTTCAGAATTGCACCTTGCAATGCGGAGAAATTACTGTTTGTGCATTTACAATATTCATTGATTTTTGCCATTGAAAAACGTCCAGAAATGATTGAAGCTACTGACTGAATGAAAGGAGCCGGAATCTCACTCTCTTTGAATCTTCTTTATCATGCTAAGAGGAGCAGGAAAAAGCAAAAAATTTCAGAATTGCAACTTGCAATGCGGAGAAATTACTGTTTGTGCATTTACAATATTCATTGATTTTTGCCATTGAAAAACATCATGTTATTCATATACCAGAAATGATTGAAGCTACTGACTGATTGAAAGGAGCTGGCATCTCACTCTCTTTGAATCTTCTTTATCATGCTAAGAGGAGCAGGAAAAAGCAAAAAATTTCAGAATTGCACCTTGCAATGCGGAGAAATTACTGTTTGTGCATTTACAATATTCATTGATTTTTGCCATTGAAAAACGTCCAGAAATGATTGAAGCTACTGACTGAATGAAAGGAGCTGGCATCTCACTCTCTTTGAATCTTCTTTATCATGCTAAGAGGAGCAGGAAAAAGCAAAAAATTTCAGAATTGCACCTTGCAATGCGGAGAAATTACTGTTTGTGCATTTACAATATTCATTGATTTTTGCCATTGAAAAACGTCCAGAAATGATTGAAGCTACTGACTGAATGAAAGGAGCTGGCATCTCACTCTCTTTGAATCTTCTTTATCATGCTAGGATTAGCAGGAAAAAGCAAAAAATTTCAGAATTGCACCTTGCAATGTGGAGATATTACTGTTTGTGCATTTACAATATTCATTGAATTTTGCCATTGAAAAACGTCCAGAAATGTTTGAAGCTACTGACTGAATGAAAGGAGCTGGCATCTCACTCTATTTGAATCTTCTTTATCATGCTAGGATTAGCAGGAAAAAGCAAAAAATTTCAGAATTGCACCTTGCAATGTGGAGATATTACTGTTTGTGCATTTACAATATTCATTGATTTTTGCCATTGAAAAACATCATGTTATTCATATACCAGAAATGTTTGAAGCTACTGACTGAATGAAAGGAGCTGACATCTCACTCTCTTTGAATCTTCTTTATCATGCTAGGATTAGCAGGAAAAAGCAAAAAATTTCAGAATTGCACCTTGCAATGTGGAGATATTACTGTTTGTGCATTTACAATATTCATTGATTTTTGCCATTGAAAAACGTCCAGAAATGTTTATACCAGAAATGTTTGAAGCTACTGACTGAATGAAAGGAGCTGGCATCTCACTCTCTTTGAATCTTCTTTATCATGCTAAGAGGAGCAGGAAAAAGCAAAAAATTTCAGAATTGCACCTTGCAATGCGGAGAAATTACTTTTTGTGCATTTACAATATTCATTGATTTTTGCCATTGAAAAACGTCCAGAAATGACTGAAGCTACTGACTGAATGAAAGGAGCTGGCATCTCACTCTCTTTGAATCTTCTTTACCATGCTAAGAGGAGCAGGAAAAAGCAAAAAAATTCAGAATTGCACCTTGCAATGCGGAGAAATTACTGTTTGTGCATTTACAATATTCATTGATTTTTGCCATTGAAAAACGTCCAGAAATGATTGAAGCTACTGACTGAATGAAAGGAGCTGGCATCTCACTCTCTTTGAATCTTCTTTATCATGCTAGGAGTAGCAGGAAAAAGCAAAAAATTTCAGAATTGCACCTTGCAATGTGGAGATATTACTGTTTGTGCATTTACAATATTCATTGATTTTTGCCATTGAAAAACGTCCAGAAATGTTTGAAGCTACTGACTGAATGAAAGGAGCTGGCATCTCACTCTCTTTGAATCTTCTTTATCATGCTAGGATTAGCAGGAAAAAGCAAAAAATTTCAGAATTGCACCTTGCAATGTGGAGATATTACTGTTTGTGCATTTACAATATTCATTGATTTTTGCCATTGAAAAACATCATGTTATTCATATACCAGAAATGTTTGAAGCTACTGACTGAATGAAAGGAGCTGACATCTCACTCTCTTTGCATCTTCTTTATCATGCTAGGATTAGCAGGAAAAAGCAAAAAATTTCAGAATTGCACCTTGCAATGTGGAGATATTACTGTTTGTGCATTTACAATATTCATTGATTTTTGCCATTGAAAAACGTCCAGAAATGTTTGAAGCTACTGACTGAATGAAAGGAGCTGGCATCTCACTCTATTTGAATCTTCTTTATCATCCTAGGATTAGCAGGAAAAAGCAAAAAATTTCAGCATTGCACCTTGCAATGTGGAGATATTACTGTTTGTGCATTTACAATATTCATTGATTTTTGCCATTGAAAAACATCCAGAAATGTTTATACCAGAAATGTTTGAAGCTACTGACTGAATGAAAGGAGCTGGCATCTCACTCTCTTTGAATCTTCTTTATCATGCTAAGAGGAGCAGGAAAAAGCAAAAAATTTCAGAATTGCACTTTGCAATGCGGAGAAATTACTGTTTGTGCATTTACAATATTCATTGATTTTTGCCATTGAAAAACGTCCAGAAATGACTGAAGCTACTGACTGAATGAAAGGAGCTGGCATCTCACTCTCTTTGAATCTTCTTTATCATGCTAAGAGGAGCAGGAAAAAGCAAAAAATTTCAGAATTGCATCTTGCAATGCGGAGAAATTACTGTTTGTGCATTTACAATATTCATTGATTTTTGCCATTGAAAAATGTCCAGAAATGATTGAAGCTACTGACTGAATGAAAGGAGCTGGCATCTCACTCTCTTTGAATCTTCTTTATCATGCTAAGAGGAGCAGGAAAAAGCAAAAAATTTCAGAATTGCACCTTGCAATGCGGAGAAATTACTGTTTGTGCATTTACAATATTCATTGATTTTTGCCATTGAAAAACATCATGTTATTCATATACCAGAAATGATTGAAGCTACTGACTGAATGAAAGGAGCTGGCATCTCACTCTCTTTGAATCTTCTTTATCATGCTAAGAGGAGCAGGAAAAAGCAAAAAATTTCAGAATTGCACCTTGCAATGCGGAGAAATTACTGTTTGTGCATTTACAATATTCATTGATTTTTGCCATTGAAAAACATCCAGAAATGATTGAAGCTACTGACTGAATGAAAGGAGCTGGCATCTCACTCTCTTTGAATCTTCTTTATCATGCTAAGAGGAGCAGGAAAAAGCAAAAAATTTCAGAATTGCACCTTGCAATGCGGAGAAATTACTGTTTGTGCATTTACAATATTCATTGATTTTTGCCATTGAAAAACGTCCAGAAATGATTGAAGCTACTGACTGAATGAAAGGAGCTGGCATCTCACTCTCTTTGAATCTTCTTTATCATGCTAGGATTAGCAGGAAAAAGCAAAAAATTTCAGAATTGCACCTTGCAATGTGGAGATATTACTGTTTGTGCATTTACAATATTCATTGAATTTTGCCATTGAAAAACGTCCAGAAATGTTTGAAGCTACTGACTGAATGAAAGGAGCTGGCATCTCACTCTATTTGAATCTTCTTTATCATGCTAGGATTAGCAGGAAAAAGCAAAAAATTTCAGAATTGCACCTTGCAATGTGGAGATATTACTGTTTGTGCATTTACAATATTCATTGATTTTTGCCATTGAAAAACATCATGTTATTCATATACCAGAAATGTTTGAAGCTACTGACTGAATGAAAGGAGCTGACATCTCACTCTCTTTGAATCTTCTTTATCATGCTAGGATTAGCAGGAAAAAGCAAAAAATTTCAGAATTGCACCTTGCAATGTGGAGATATTACTGTTTGTGCATTTACAATATTCATTGATTTTTGCCATTGAAAAACGTCCAGAAATGTTTGAAGCTACTGACTGAATGAAAGGAGCTGGCATCTCACTCTATTTGAATCTTCTTTATCATCCTAGGATTAGCAGGAAAAAGCAAAAAATTTCAGCATTGCACCTTGCAATGTGGAGATATTACTGTTTGTGCATTTACAATATTCATTGATTTTTGCCATTGAAAAACATCCAGAAATGTTTATACCAGAAATGTTTGAAGCTACTGACTGAATGAAAGGAGCTGGCATCTCACTCTCTTTGAATCTTCTTTATCATGCTAAGAGGAGCAGGAAAAAGCAAAAAATTTCAGAATTGCACTTTGCAATGCGGAGAAATTACTGTTTGTGCATTTACAATATTCATTGATTTTTGCCATTGAAAAACGTCCAGAAATGACTGAAGCTACTGACTGAATGAAAGGAGCTGGCATCTCACTCTCTTTGAATCTTCTTTATCATGCTAAGAGGAGCAGGAAAAAGCAAAAAATTTCAGAATTGCATCTTGCAATGCGGAGAAATTACTGTTTGTGCATTTACAATATTCATTGATTTTTGCCATTGAAAAACGTCCAGAAATGATTGAAGCTACTGACTGAATGAAAGGAGCTGGCATCTCACTCTCTTTGAATCTTCTTTATCATGCTAAGAGGAGCAGGAAAAAGCAAAAAATTTCAGAATTGCACCTTGCAATGCGGAGAAATTACTGTTTGTGCATTTACAATATTCATTGATTTTTGCCATTGAAAAACATCATGTTATTCATATACCAGAAATGATTGAAGCTACTGACTGAATGAAAGGAGCTGGCATCTCACTCTCTTTGAATCTTCTTTATCATGCTAAGAGGAGCAGGAAAAAGCAAAAAATTTCAGAATTGCACCTTGCAATGCGGAGAAATTACTGTTTGTGCATTTACAATATTCATTGATTTTTGCCATTGAAAAACATCCAGAAATGATTGAAGCTACTGACTGAATGAAAGGAGCTGGCATCTCACTCTCTTTGAATCTTCTTTATCATGCTAAGAGGAGCAGGAAAAAGCAAAAAATTTCAGAATTGCACCTTGCAATGCGGAGAAATTACTGTTTGTGCATTTACAATATTCATTGATTTTTGCCATTGAAAAACGTCCAGAAATGATTGAAGCTACTGACTGAATGAAAGGAGCTGGCATCTCACTCTCTTTGAATCTTCTTTATCATGCTAGGATTAGCAGGAAAAAGCAAAAAATTTCAGAATTGCACCTTGCAATGTGGAGATATTACTGTTTGTGCATTTACAATATTCATTGAATTTTGCCATTGAAAAACGTCCAGAAATGTTTGAAGCTACTGACTGAATGAAAGGAGCTGGCATCTCACTCTATTTGAATCTTCTTTATCATGCTAGGATTAGCAGGAAAAAGCAAAAAATTTCAGAATTGCACCTTGCAATGTGGAGATATTACTGTTTGTGCATTTACAATATTCATTGATTTTTGCCATTGAAAAACGTCCAGAAATGTTTATACCAGAAATGTTTGAAGCTACTGACTGAATGAAAGGAGCTGGCATCTCACTCTCTTTGAATCTTCTTTATCATGCTAAGAGGAGCAGGAAAAAGCAAAAAATTTCAGAATTGCACCTTGCAATGCGGAGAAATTACTTTTTGTGCATTTACAATATTCATTGATTTTTGTCATTGAAAAACGTCCAGAAATGACTGAAGCTACTGACTGAATGAAAGGAGCTGGCATCTCACTCTCTTTGAATCTTCTTTACCATGCTAAGAGGAGCAGGAAAAAGCAAAAAAATTCAGAATTGCACCTTGCAATGCGGAGAAATTACTGTTTGTGCATTTACAATATTCATTGATTTTTGCCATTGAAAAACGTCCAGAAATGATTGAAGCTACTGACTGAATGAAAGGAGCTGGCATCTCACTCTCTTTGAATCTTCTTTATCATGCTAGGAGTAGCAGGAAAAAGCAAAAAATTTCAGAATTGCACCTTGCAATGTGGAGATATTACTGTTTGTGCATTTACAATATTCATTGATTTTTGCCATTGAAAAACGTCCAGAAATGTTTGAAGCTACTGACTGAATGAAAGGAGCTGGCATCTCACTCTCTTTGAATCTTCTTTATCATGCTAGGATTAGCAGGAAAAAGCAAAAAATTTCAGAATTGCACCTTGCAATGTGGAGATATTACTGTTTGTGCATTTACAATATTCATTGATTTTTGCCATTGAAAAACATCATGTTATTCATATACCAGAAATGTTTGAAGCTACTGACTGAATGAAAGGAGCTGACATCTCACTCTTTTTGAATCTTCTTTATCATGCTAGGATTAGCAGGAAAAAGCAAAAAATTTCAGAATTGCACCTTGCAATGTGGAGATATTACTGTTTGTGCATTTACAATATTCATTGATTTTTGCCATTGAAAAACGTCCAGAAATGTTTGAAGCTACTGACTGAATGAAAGGAGCTGGCATCTCACTCTATTTGAATCTTCTTTATCATGCTAGGATTAGCAGGAAAAAGCAAAAAAAATTTCAGCATTGCACCTTGCAATGTGGAGATATTACTGTTTGTGCATTTACAATATTCATTGATTTTTGCCATTGAAAAACGTCCAGAAATGTTTATACCAGAAATGTTTGAAGCTACTGACTGAATGAAAGGAGCTGGCATCTCACTCTCTTTGAATCTTCTTTATCATGCTAAGAGGAGCAGGAAAAAGCAAAAAATTTCAGAATTGCACCTTGCAATGCGGAGAAATTACTGTTTGTGCATTTACAATATTCATTGATTTTTGCCATTGAAAAACTTCCAGAAATGACTGAAGCTACTGACTGAATGAAAGGAGCTGGCATCTCACTCTCTTTGAATCTTCTTTATCATGCTAAGAGGAGCAGGAAAAAGCAAAAAATTTCAGAATTGCACCTTGCAATGCGGAGAAATTACTGTTTGTGCATTTACAATATTCATTGATTTTTGCCATTGAAAAACGTCCAGAAATGATTGAAGCTACTGACTGAATGAAAGGAGCTGGCATCTCACTCTCTTTGAATCTTCTTTATCATGCTAAGAGGAGCAGGAAAAAGCAAAAAATTTCAGAATTGCACCTTGCAATGCGGAGAAATTACTGTTTGTGCATTTACAATATTCATTGATTTTTGCCATTGAAAAACATCATGTTATTCATATACCAGAAATGATTGAAGCTACTGACTGAATGAAAGGAGCTGGCATCTCACTCTCTTTGAATCTTCTTTACCATGCTAAGAGGAGCAGGAAAAAGCAAAAAATTTCAGAATTGCACCTTGCAATGCGGAGAAATTACTGTTTGTGCATTTACAATATTCATTGATTTTTGCCATTGAAAAACGTCCAGAAATGATTGAAGCTACTGACTGAATGAAAGGAGCTGGCATCTCACTCTCTTTGAATCTTCTTTATCATGCTAAGAGGAGCAGGAAAAAGCAAAAAATTTCAGAATTTCATCTTGCAATGCGGAGAAATTACTGTTTGTGCATTTACAATATTCATTGATTTTTGCCATTGAAAAACGTCCAGAAATGATTAAAGCTACTGACTGAATGAAAGGAGCTGGCATCTCACTCTCTTTGAATCTTCTTTATCATGCTAAGAGGAGCAGGAAAAAGCAAAAAATTTCAGAATTGCACCTTGCAATGCGGAGAAATTACTGTTTGTGCATTTACAATATTCATTGATTTTTGCCATTGAAAAACGTCCAGAAATGATTGAAGCTACTGACTGAATGAAAGGAGCCGGAATCTCACTCTCTTTGAATCTTCTTTATCATGCTAAGAGGAGCAGGAAAAAGCAAAAAATTTCAGAATTGCAACTTGCAATGCGGAGAAATTACTGTTTGTGCATTTACAATATTCATTGATTTTTGCCATTGAAAAACATCATGTTATTCATATACCAGAAATGATTGAAGCTACTGACTGAATGAAAGGAGCTGGCATCTCACTCTCTTTGAATCTTCTTTATCATGCTAAGAGGAGCAGGAAAAAGCAAAAAATTTCAGAATTGCACCTTGCAATGCGGAGAAATTACTGTTTGTGCATTTACAATATTCATTGATTTTTGCCATTGAAAAACGTCCAGAAATGATTGAAGCTACTGACTGAATGAAAGGAGCTGGCATCTCACTCTCTTTGAATCTTCTTTATCATGCTAAGAGGAGCAGGAAAAAGCAAAAAATTTCAGAATTGCACCTTGCAATGCGGAGAAATTACTGTTTGTGCATTTACAATATTCATTGATTTTTGCCATTGAAAAACGTCCAGAAATGATTGAAGCTACTGACTGAATGAAAGGAGCTGGCATCTCACTCTCTTTGAATCTTCTTTATCATGCTAAGAGGAGCAGGAAAAAGCAAAAGATTTCAGAATTGCACCTTGCAATGCGGAGAAATTACTGTTTGTGCATTTACAATATTCATTGATTTTTGCCATTGAAAAACATCATGTTATTCATATACCAGAAATGTTTGAAGCTACTGACTGAATGAAAGGAGCTGGCATCTCACTCTCTTTGAATCTTCTTTATCATGCTAAGAGGAGCAGGAAAAAGCAAAAAATTTCAGAATTGCACCTTGCAATGCGGAGAAATTACTGTTTGTGCATTTACAATATTCATTGATTTTTGCCATTGAAAAACGTCCAGAAATGATTGAAGCTACTGACTGAATGAAAGGAGCTGGCATCTCACTCTCTTTGAATCTTCTTTATCATGCTAAGAGGAGCAGGAAAATGCAAGAAATTTCAGAATTGCACCTTGCAATGCGGAGAAATTACTGTTTGTGCATTTATAATATTCATTGATTTTTGCCATTGAAAAACATCCAGAAATGATTGAAGCTACTGACTGAATGAAAGGAGCTGGCATCTCACTCTCTTTGAATCTTCTTTATCATGCTAAGAGGAGCAGGAAAAAGCAAAAAATTTCAGAATTGCACCTTGCAATGCGGAGAAATTATTGTTTGTGCATTTACAATATTCATTGATTTTTGCCATTGAAAAACATCATGTTATTCATATACCAGAAATGATTGAAGCTACTGACTGAATGAAAGGAGCTGGCATCTCACTCTCTTTGAATCTTCTTTATCATGCTAAGAGGAGCAGGAAAAAGCAAAAAATTTCAGAATTGCACCTTGCAATGCGGAGAATTTACTGTTTGTGCATTTACAATATTCATTGATTTTTGCATTGAAAAACGTCCAGAAATGACTGAAGCTACTGACTGAATGAAAGGAGCTGGCATCTCACTCTCTTTGAATCTTCTTTACCATGCTAAGAGGAGCAGGAAAAAGCAAAATATTTCAGAATTGCATCTTGCAATGCGGAGAAATTACTGTTTGTGCATTTACAATATTCATTGATTTTTGCCATTGAAAAACGTCCAGAAATGATTGAAGCTACTGACTGAATGAAAGGAGCTGGCATCTCACTCTCTTTGAATCTTCTTTATCATGCTAAGAGGAGCAGGAAAAAGCAAAAAATTTCAGAATTGCACCTTGCAATGCGGAGAAATTACTGTTTGTGCATTTACAATATTCATTGATTTTTGCCATTGAAAAACATCATGTTATTCATATACCAGAAATGATTGAAGCTACTGACTGAATGAAAGGAGCTGGCATCTCACTCTCTTTGAATCTTCTTTATCATGCTAAGAGGAGCAGGAAAAAGCAAAAAATTTCAGAATTGCACCTTGCAATGCGGAGAAATTACTGTTTGTGCATTTACAATATTCATTGATTTTTGCCATTGAAAAACGTCCAGAAATGATTGAAGCTACTGACTGAATGAAAGGAGCTGTCATCTCACTCTCTTTGAA
This sequence comes from Phyllobates terribilis, assembly GCF_046119375.1. Taxonomy (NCBI): domain Eukaryota; kingdom Metazoa; phylum Chordata; class Amphibia; order Anura; family Dendrobatidae; genus Phyllobates; species Phyllobates terribilis. The sequence goes on from NW_027364568.1 coordinate 110,043, forward strand.
TCTTCTTTATCATGCTAAGAGGAGCAGGAAAAAGCAAAAAATTTCAGAATTGCACCTTGCAATGCGGAGAAATTACTGTTTGTGCATTTACAATATTCATTGATTTTTGCCATTGAAAAACGTCCAGAAATGATTGAAGCTACTGACTGAATGAAAGGAGCTGGCATCTCACTCTCTTTGAATCTTCTTTATCATGCTAGGATTAGCAGGAAAAAGCAAAAAATTTCAGAATTGCACCTGGCAATGTGGAGATATTACTGTTTGTGCATTTACAATATTCATTGAATTTTGCCATTGAAAAACGTCCAGAAATGTTTGAAGCTACTGACTGAACGAAAGGAGCTGGCATCTCACTCTATTTGAATCTTCTTTATCATGCTAGGATTAGCAGGAAAAAGCAAAAAATTTCAGAATTGCACCTTGCAATGTGGAGATATTACTGTTTGTGCATTTACAATATTCATTGATATTTGCCATTGAAAAACGTCCAGAAATGTTTATACCAGAAATGTTTGAAGCTACTGACTGAATGAAAGGAGCTGGCATCTCACTCTCTTTGAATCTTCTTTATCATGCTAAGAGGAGCAGGAAAAAGCAAAAAATTTCAGAATTGCACCTTGCAATGCGGAGAAATTACTGTTTGTGCATTTACAATATTCATTGATTTTTGCCATTGAAAAACGTCCAGAAATGACTGAAGCTACTGACTGAATGAAAGGAGCTGGCATCTCACTCTCTTTGAATCTTCTTTATCATGCGAAGAGGAGCAGGAAAAAGCAAAAAATTTCAAAATTGCACCTTGCAATGCGGAGAAATTACTGTTTGTGCATTTACAATATTCATTGATTTTTGCCATTGAAAAACGTCCAGAAATGATTGAAGCTACTGACTGAATGAAAGGAGCTGGCATCTCACTCTCTTTGAATCTTCTTTATCATGCTAAGAGGAGCAGGAAAAAGCAAAAAATTTCAGAATTGCACCTTGCAATGCGGAGAAATTACTGTTTGTGCATTTACAATATTCATTGATTTTTGCCATTGAAAAACATCATGTTATTCATATACCAGAAATGATTGAAGCTACTGACTGAATGAAAGGAGCTGGCATCTCACTCTCTTTGAATCTTCTTTATCATGCTAAGAGGAGCAGGAAAAAGCAAAAAATTTCAGAATTGCACCTTGCAATGCGGAGAAATTACTGTTTGTGCATTTACAATATTCATTGATTTTTGCCATTGAAAAACGTCCAGAAATGATTGAAGCTACTGACTGAATGAAAGGAGCTGGCATCTCACTCTCTTTGAATCTTTTTTATCATGCTAAGAGGAGCAGGAAAAAGCAAAAAATTTCAGAATTGCATCTTGCAATGCGGAGAAATTACTGTTTGTGCATTTACAATATTCATTGATTTTTGTCATTGAAAAACGTCCAGAAATGATTGAAGCTACTGACTGAATGAAAGGAGCTGGCATCTCACTCTCTTTGAATCTTCTTTATCATGCTAAGAGGAGCAGGAAAAAGCAAAAAATTTCAGAATTGCACCTTGCAATGCGGAGAAATTACTGTTTGTGCATTTACAATATTCATTCATTTTTGCCATTGAAAAACGTCCAGAAATGATTGAAGCTACTGACTGAATGAAAGGAGCTGGAATCTCACTCTCTTTGAATCTTCTTTATCATGCTAAGAGGAGCAGGAAAAAGCAAAAAATTTCAGAATTGCAACTTGCAATGCGGAGAAATTACTGTTTGTGCATTTACAATATTCATTGATTTTTGCCATTGAAAAACATCATGTTATTCATATACCAGAAATGATTGAAGCTACTGACTGAATGAAAGGAGCTGGCATCTCACTCTCTTTGAATCTTCTTTATCATGCTAAGAGGAGCAGGAAAAAGCAAAAAATTTCAGAATTGCACCTTGCAATGCGGAGAAATTACTGTTTGTGCATTTACAATATTCATTGATTTTTGCCATTGAAAAACGTCCAGAAATGATTGAAGCTACTGACTGAATGAAAGGAGCTGGCATCTCACTCTCTTTGAATCTTCTTTATCATGCTAAGAGGAGCAGGAAAAAGCAAAAAATTTCAGAATTGCACCTTGCAATGCGGAGAAATTACTGTTTGTGCATTTACAATATTCATTGATTTTTGCCATTGAAAAACGTCCAGAAATGATTGAAGCTACTGACTGAATGAAAGGAGCTGGCATCTCACTCTCTTTGAATCTTCTTTATCATGCTAAGAGGAGCAGGAAAAAGCAAAAAATTTCAGAATTGCACCTTGCAATGCGGAGAAATTACTGTTTGTGCATTTACAATATTCATTAATTTTTGCCATTGAAAAACATCATGTTATTCATATCCCAGAAATGTTTGAAGCTACTGACTGAATGAAAGAAGCTGGCATCTCACTCTCTTTGAATCTTCTTTATCATGCTAAGAGGAGCAGGAAAAAGCAAAAAATTTCAGAATTGCACCTTGCAATGCGGAGAAATTACTGTTTGTGCATTTACAATATTCATTGATTTTTGCCTTTGAAAAACGTCCAGAAATGATTGAAGCTACTGACTGAATGAAAGGAGCTGGCATCTCACTCTCTTTGAATCTTCTTTATCATGCTAAGAGGAGCAGGAAAATGCAAGAAATTTCAGAATTGCACCTTGCAATGCGGAGAAATTACTGTTTGTGCATTTACAATATTCATTGATTTTTGCCATTGAAAAACATCCAGAAATGATTGAAGCTACTGACTGAATGAAAGGAGCTGGCATCTCACTCTCTTTGAATCTTCTTTATCATGCTAAGAGGAGCAGGAAAAAGCCAAAAATTTCAGAATTGCACCTTGCAATGCGGAGAAATTACTGTTTGTGCATTTACAATATTCATTGATTTTTGCCATTGAAAAACATCATGTTATTCATATACCAGAAATGATTGAAGCTACTGACTGAATGAAAGGAGCTGGCATCTCACTCTCTTTGAATCTTCTTTATCATGCAAAGAGGAGCAGGAAAAAGCAAAAAATTTCAGAATTGCACCTTGCAATGCGGAGAAATTACTGTTTGTGCATTTACAATATTCATTGATTTTTGCCATTGAAAAACGTCCAGAAATGATTGAAGCTACTGACTGAATGAAAGGAGCTGGCATCTCACTCTCTTTGAATCTTCTTTATCATGCTAAGAGGAGCAGGAAAAAGCAAAAAATTTCAGAATTGCACCTTGCAATGCGGAGAAATTACTGTTTGTGCATTTACAATATTCACTGATTTTTGAAATTGAAAAACGTCCAGAAATGATTGAAGCAACTGACTGAATGAAAGGAGCTGGCATCTCACTCTCTTTGAATCTTCTTTATCATGCTAAGAGGAGCAGGAAAAAGCAAAAAATTTCAGAATTGCACCTTGCAATGCGGAGAAATTACTGTTTGTGCATTTACAATATTCATTGATTTTTGCCATTGAAAAACGTCCAGAAATAATTGAAGCTACTGACTGAATGAAAGGAGCTGGCATCTCACTCTCTTTGAATCTTCTTTATCATGCTAAGAGGAGCAGGAAAAAGCAAAAAATTTCAGAATTGCAACTTGCAATGCGGAGAAATTACTGTTTGTGCATTTACAATATTCATTGATTTTTGCCATTGAAAAACATCATGTTATTCATATACCAGAAATGATTGAAGCTACTGACTGAATGAAAGGAGCTGGCATCTCACTCTCTTTGAATCTTCTTTATCATGCTAAGAGGAGCAGGAAAAAGCAAAAAATTTCAGAATTGCACCTTGCAATGCGGAGAAATTACTGTTTGTGCATTTACAATATTCATTGATTTTTGCCATTGAAAAACGTCCAGAAATGATTGAAGCTACTGACTGAATGAAAGGAGCTGGCATCTCACTCTCTTTGAATCTTCTTTATCATGCTAAGAGGAGCAGGAAAAAGCAAAAAATTTCAGAATTGCACCTTGCAATGCGGAGAAATTACTGTTTGTGCTTTTACAATATTCATTGATTTTTGCCATTGAAAAACATCATGTTATTCATATACCAGAAATGTTTGAAGCTACTGACTGAATGAAAGGAGCTGGCATCTCACTCTCTTTGAATCTTCTTTATCATGCTAAGAGGAGCAGGAAAAAGCAAAAAATTTCAGAATTGCACCTTGCAATGCGGAGAAATTACTGTTTGTGCATTTACAATATTCATTGATTTTTGCCATTGAAAAATGTCCAGAAATGATTGAAGCTGCTGACTGAATGAAAGGAGCTGGCATCTCACTCTCTTTGAATCTTCTTTATCATGCTAAGAGGAGCAGGAAAAAGCAAAAAATTTCAGAATTGCACCTTGCAATGCGGAGAAATTACTGTTTGTGCATTTACAATATTCATTGATTTTTGCCATTGAAAAACATCATGTTATTCATATACCAGAAATGATTGAAGCTACTGACTGAATGAAAGGAGCTGGCATCTCACTCTCTTTGAATCTTCTTTATCATGCTAAGAGGAGCAGGAAAAAGCAAAAAATTTCAGAATTGCACCTTGCAATGCGGAGAAATTACTGTTTGTGCATTTACAATATTCATTGATTTTTGCCATTGAAAAACGTCCAGAAATGATTGAAGCTACTGACTGAATGAAAGGAGCTGGCATCTCACTCTCTTTGAATCTTCTTTATCATGCTAAGAGGAGCAGGAAAAAGCAAAAAATTTCAGAATTGCACCTTGCAATGCGGAGAAATTACTGTTTGTGCATTTACAATATTCATTGATTTTTGCCATTGAAAAACGTCCAGAAATGATTGAAGCTACTGACTGAATGAAAGGAGCTGGCATCTCACTCTCTTTGAATCTTCTTTATCATGCTAAGAGGAGCAGGAAAAAGCAAAAAATTTCAGAATTGCACCTTGCAATGCGGAGAAATTACTGTTTGTGCATTTACAATATTCATTGATTTTTGCCATTGAAAAACATCATGTTATTCATATACTAGAAATGTTTGAAGCTACTGACTGAATGAAAGGAGCTGGCATCTCACTCTCTTTGAATCTTCTTTATCATGCTAAGAGGAGCAGGAAAAAGCAAAAAATTTCAGAATTGCACCTTGCAATGCGGAGAAATTACTGTTTGTGCATTTACAATATTCATTGATTTTTGCCATTGAAAAACGTCCAGAAATGATTGAAGCTACTGACTGAATGAAAGGAGCTGGCATCTCACTCTCTTTGAATCTTCTTTATCATGCTAAGAGGAGCAGGAAAAAGCAAAAAATTTCAGAATTGCACCTTGCAATGCGGAGAAATTACTGTTTGTGCATTTACAATATTCATTGATTTTTGCCATTGAAAAACATCATGTTATTCATATACCAGAAATGATTGAAGCTACTGACTGAATGAAAGGAGCTGGCATCTCGCTCTCTTTGAATCTTCTTTATCATGCTAAGAGGAGCAGGAAAAAGCAAAAAATTTCAGAATTGCACCTTGCAATGCGGAGAAATTACTGTTTGTGCATTTACAATATTCATTGATTTTTGCCATTGAAAAACGTCCAGAAATGATTGAAGCTACTGACTGAATGAAAGGAGCTGGCATCTCACTCTCTTTGAATCTTCTTTATCATGCTAAGAGGAGCAGGAAAAAGCAAAAAATTTCAGAATTGCACCTTGCAATGTGGAGAAATTACTGTTTGTGCATTTACAATATTCATTGATTTTTGCCATTGAAAAACATTATGTTATTCATATACCAGAAATGATTGAAGCTACTGACTGAATGAAAGGAGCTGGCATCTCACTCTCTTTGAATCTTCTTTATCATGCTAAGAGGAGCAGGAAAAAGCAAAAAATTTCAGAATTGCACCTTGCAATGCGGAGAAATTACTGTTTGTGCATTTACAATATTCATTGATTTTTGCCATTGAAAAACGTCCAGAAATGATTGAAGCTACTGACTGAATGAAAGGAGCTGGCATCTCACTCTCTTTGAATCTTCTTTATCATGCTAAGAGGAGCAGGAAAAAGCCAAAAATTTCAGAATTGCACCTTGCAATGCGGAGAAATTACTGTTTGTGCTTTTACAATATTCATTGATTTTTGCCATTGAAAAACATCATGTTATTCATATACCAGAAATGTTTGAAGCTACTGACTGAATAAAAGGAGCTGGCATCTCACTCTCTTTGAATCTTCTTTATCATGCTAAGAGGAGCAGGAAAAAGCAAAAAATTTCAGAATTGCACCTTGCAATGCGGAGAAATTACTGTTTGTGCATTTACAATATTCATTGATTTTTGCCATTGAAAAACGTCCAGAAATGATTGAAGCTACTGACTGAATGATAGGAGCTGGCATCTCACTCTCCTTGAATCTTCTTTATCATGCTAAGAGGAGCAGGAAAAAGCAAAAAATTTCAGAATTGCACCTTGCAATGCGGAGAAATTACTGTTTGTGCATTTACAATATTCATTGATTTTTGCCATTGAAAAACGTCCAGAAATGATTGAAGCTACTGACTGAATGAAAGGAGCTGGCATCTCACTCTCTTTGAATCTTCTTTATCATGCTAAGAGGAGCAGGAAAAAGCAAAAAATTTCAGAATTGCAACTTGCAATGCGGAGAAATTACTGTTTGTGCATTTACAATATTCATTGATTTTTGCCATTGAAAAACATCATGTTATTCATATACCAGAAATGATTGAAGCTACTGACTGAATGAAAGGAGCTGGCATCTCACTCTCTTTGAATCTTCTTTATCATGCTAAGAGGAGCAGGAAAAAGCAAAAAATTTCAGAATTGCACCTTGCAATGCGGAGAAATTACTGTTTGTGCATTTACAATATTCATTGATTTTTGCCATTGAAAAACGTCCAGAAATGATTGAAGCTACTGACTGAATGAAAGGAGCTGGCATCTCACTCTCTTTGAATCTTCTTTATCATGCTAAGAGGAGCAGGAAAAAGCAAAAAATTTCAGAATTGCACCTTGCAATGCGGAGAAATTACTGTTTGTGCATTTACAATATTCACTGATTTTTGCCATTGAAAAACGTCCAGAAATGATTGAAGCAACTGACTGAATGAAAGGAGCTGGCATCTCACTCTCTTTGAATCTTCTTTATCATGCTAAGAGGAGCAGGAAAAAGCAAAAAATTTCAGAATTGCACCTTGCAATGCGGAGAAATTACTGTTTGTGCATTTACAATATTCATTGATTTTTGCCATTGAAAAACGTCCAGAAATAATTGAAGCTACTGACTGAATGAAAGGAGCTGGCATCTCACTCTCTTTGAATCTTCTTTATCATGCTAAGAGGAGCAGGAAAAAGCAAAAAATTTCAGAATTGCAACTTGCAATGCGGAGAAATTACTGTTTGTGCATTTACAATATTCATTGATTTTTGCCATTGAAAAACATCATGTTATTCATATACCAGAAATGATTGAAGCTACTGACTGAATGAAAGGAGCTGGCATCTCACTCTCTTTGAATCTTCTTTATCATGCTAAGAGGAGCAGGAAAAAGCAAAAAATTTCAGAATTGCACCTTGCAATGCGGAGAAATTACTGTTTGTGCATTTACAATATTCATTGATTTTTGCCATTGAAAAACGTCCAGAAATGATTGAAGCTACTGACTGAATGAAAGGAGCTGGCATCTCACTCTCTTTGAATCTTCTTTATCATGCTAAGAGGAGCAGGAAAAAGCAAAAAATTTCAGAATTGCACCTTGCAATGCGGAGAAATTACTGTTTGTGCTTTTACAATATTCATTGATTTTTGCCATTGAAAAACATCATGTTATTCATATACCAGAAATGTTTGAAGCTACTGACTGAATGAAAGGAGCTGGCATCTCACTCTCTTTGAATCTTCTTTATCATGCTAAGAGGAGCAGGAAAAAGCAAAAAATTTCAGAATTGCACCTTGCAATGCGGAGAAATTACTGTTTGTGCATTTACAATATTCATTGATTTTTGCCATTGAAAAATGTCCAGAAATGATTGAAGCTGCTGACTGAATGAAAGGAGCTGGCATCTCACTCTCTTTGAATCTTCTTTATCATGCTAAGAGGAGCAGGAAAAAGCAAAAAATTTCAGAATTGCACCTTGCAATGCGGAGAAATTACTGTTTGTGCATTTACAATATTCATTTATTTTTGCCATTGAAAAACATCATGTTATTCATATACCAGAAATGATTGAAGCTACTGACTGAATGAAAGGAGCTGGCATCACACTCTCTTTGAATCTTCTTTATCATGCTAAGAGGAGCAGGAAAAAGCAAAAAATTTCAGAATTGCACCTTGCAATGCGGAGAAATTACTGTTTGTGCATTTACAATATTCATTGATTTTTGCCATTGAAAAACGTCCAGAAATGATTGAAGCTACTGACTGAATGAAAGGAGCTGGCATCTCACTCTCTTTGAATCTTCTTTATCATGCTAAGAGGAGCAGGAAAAAGCAAAAAATTTCAGAATTGCACCTTGCAATGCGGAGAAATTACTGTTTGTGCATTTACAATATTCATTGATTTTTGCCATTGAAAAACGTCCAGAAATGATTGAAGCTACTGACTGAATGAAAGGAGCTGGCATCTCACTCTCTTTGAATCTTCTTTATCATGCTAAGAGGAGCAGGAAAAAGCAAAAAATTTCAGAATTGCACCTTGCAATGCGGAGAAATTACTGTTTGTGCATTTACAATATTCATTGATTTTTGCCATTGAAAAACATCATGTTATTCATATACTAGAAATGTTTGAAGCTACTGACTGAATGAAAGGAGCTGGCATCTCACTCTCTTTGAATCTTCTTTATCATGCTAAGAGGAGCAGGAAAAAGCAAAAAATTTCAGAATTGCACCTTGCAATGCGGAGAAATTACTGTTTGTGCATTTACAATATTCATTGATTTTGCCATTGAAAAATGTCCAGAAATGATTGAAGCTACTGACTGAATGAAAGGAGCTGGCATCTCACTCTCTTTGAATCTTCTTTATCATGCTAAGAGGAGCAGGAAAAAGCAAAAAATTTCAGAATTGCACCTTGCAATGCGGAGAAATTACTGTTTGTGCATTTACAATATTCATTGATTTTTGCCATTGAAAAACATCATGTTATTCATATACCAGAAATGATTGAAGCTACTGACTGAATGAAAGGAGCTGGCATCTCGCTCTCTTTGAATCTTCTTTATCATGCTAAGAGGAGCAGGAAAAAGCAAAATATTTCAGAATTGCACCTTGCAATGCGGAGAAATTACTGTTTGTGCATTTACAATATTCATTGATTTTTGCCATTGAAAAACGTCCAGAAATGATTGAAGCTACTGACTGAATGAAAGGAGCTGGCATCTCACTCTCTTTGAATCTTCTTTATCATGCTAAGAGGAGCAGGAAAAAGCAAAAAATTTCAGAATTGCACCTTGCAATGTGGAGAAATTACTGTTTGTGCATTTACAATATTCATTGATTTTTGCCATTGAAAAACATCATGTTATTCATATACCAGAAATGATTGAAGCTACTGACTGAATGAAAGGAGCTGGCATCTCACTCTCTTTGAATCTTCTTTATCATGCTAAGAGGAGCAGGAAAAAGCAAAAAATTTCAGAATTGCACCTTGCAATGCGGAGAAATTACTGTTTGTGCATTTACAATATTCATTGATTTTTGCCATTGAAAAACGTCCAGAAATGATTGAAGCTACTGACTGAATGAAAGGAGCTGGCATCTCACTCTCTTTGAATCTTCTTTATCATGCTAAGAGGAGCAGGAAAAAGCAAAAAATTTCAGAATTGCACCTTGCAATGCGGAGAAATTACTGTTTGTGCTTTTACAATATTCATTGATTTTTGCCATTGAAAAACATCATGTTATTCATATACCAGAAATGTTTGAAGCTACTGACTGAATGAAAGGAGCTGGCATCTCACTCTCTTTGAATCTTCTTTATCATGCTAAGAGGAGCAGGAAAAAGCAAAAAATTTCAGAATTGCACCTTGCAATGCGGAGAAATTACTGTTTGTGCATTTGCAATATTCACTGATTTTTGCCATTGAAAAACGTCCAGAAATGATTGAAGCAACTGACTGAATGAAAGGAGCTGGCATCTCACTCTCTTTGAATCTTCTTTATCATGCTAAGAGGAGCAGGAAAAAGCAAAAAATTTCAGAATTGCACCTTGCAATGCGGAGAAATTACTGTTTGTGCATTTACAATATTCATTGATTTTTGCCATTGAAAAACATCCAGAAATAATTGAAGCTACTGACTGAATGAAAGGAGCTGGCATCTCACTCTCTTTGAATCTTCTTTATCATGCTAAGAGGAGCAGGAAAAAGCAAAAAATTTCAGAATTGCAACTTGCAATGCGGAGAAATTACTGTTTGTGCATTTACAATATTCATTGATTTTTGCCATTGAAAAACATCATGTTATTCATATACCAGAAATGATTGAAGCTAGTGACTGAATGAAAGGAGCTGGCATCTCACTCTCTTTGAATCTTCTTTATCATGCTAAGAGGAGCAGGAAAAAGCAAAAAATTTCAGAATTGCACCTTGCAATGCGGAGAAATTACTGTTTGTGCATTTACAATATTCATTGATTTTTGCCATTGAAAAACGTCCAGAAATGATTGAAGCTACTGACTGAATGAAAGGAGCTGGCATCTCACTCTCTTTGAATCTTCTTTATCATGCTAAGAGGAGCAGGAAAAAGCAAAAAATTTCAGAATTGCACCTTGCAATGCGGAGAAATTACTGTTTGTGCTTTTACAATATTCATTGATTTTTGCCATTGAAAAACATCATGTTATTCATATACCAGAAATGTTTGAAGCTACTGACTGAATGAAAGGAGCTGGCATCTCACTCTCTTTGAATCTTCTTTATCATGCTAAGAGGAGCAGGAAAAAGCAAAAAATTTCAGAATTGCACCTTGCAATGCGGAGAAATTACTGTTTGTGCATTTACAATATTCATTGATTTTTGCCATTGAAAAATGTCCAGAAATGATTGAAGCTGCTGACTGAATGAAAGGAGCTGGCATCTCACTCTCTTTGAATCTTCTTTATCATGCTAAGAGGAGCAGGAAAAAGCAAAAAATTTCAGAATTGCACCTTGCAATGCGGAGAAATTACTGTTTGTGCATTTACAATATTCATTGATTTTTGCCATTGAAAAACGTCCAGAAATGATTGAAGCTACTGACTGAATGAAAGGAGCTGGCATCTCACTCTCTTTGAATCTTCTTTATCATGCTAAGAGGAGCAGGAAAAAGCAAAAAATTTCAGAATTGCACCTTGCAATGCGGAGAAATTACTGTTTGTGCTTTTACAATATTCATTGATTTTTGCCATTGAAAAACATCATGTTATTCATATACCAGAAATGTTTGAAGCTACTGACTGAATGAAAGGAGCTGGCATCTCACTCTCTTTGAATCTTCTTTATCATGCTAAGAGGAGCAGGAAAAAGCAAAAAATTTCAGAATTGCACCTTGCAATGCGGAGAAATTACTGTTTGTGCATTTACAATATTCATTGATTTTTGCCATTGAAAAACGTCCAGAAATGATTGAAGCTACTGACTGAATGAAAGGAGCTGGCATCTCACTCTCTTTGAATCTTCTTTATCATGCTAAGAGGAGCAGGAAAAAGCAAAAAATTTCAGAATTGCACCTTGCAATGCGGAGAAATTACTGTTTGTGCATTTACGATATTCATTGATTTTTGCCATTGAAAAACGTCCAGAAATGATTGAAGCTACTGACTGAATGAAAGGAGCTGGCATCTCACTCTCTTTGAATCTTCTTTATCATGCTAAGAGGAGCAGGAAAAAGCAAAAAATTTCAGAATTGCAACTTGCAATGCGGAGAAATTACTGTTTGTGCATTTACAATATTCATTGATTTTTGCCATTGAAAAACATCATGTTATTCATATACCAGAAATGATTGAAGCTACTGACTGAATGAAAGGAGCTGGCATCTCACTCTCTTTGAATCTTCTTTATCATGCTAAGAGGAGCAGGAAAAAGCAAAAAATTTCAGAATTGCACCTTGCAATGCGGAGAAATTACTGTTTGTGCATTTACAATATTCATTGATTTTTGCCATTGAAAAACATCATGTTATTCATATACCAGAAATGTTTGAAGCTACTGACTGAATGAAAGGAGCTGGCATCTCACTCTCTTTGAATCTTCTTTATCATGCTAAGAGGAGCAGGAAAAAGCAAAAAATTTCAGAATTGCACCTTGCAATGCGGAGAAATTACTGTTTGTGCATTTACAATATTCATTGATTTTTGCCATTGAAAAACGTCCAGAAATGATTGAAGCTACTGACTGAATGAAAGGAGCTGGCATCTCACTCTCTTTGAATCTTCTTTATCATGCTAAGAGGAGCAGGAAAATGCAAGAAATTTCAGAATTGCACCTTGCAATGCGGAGAAATTACTGTTTGTGCATTTACAATATTCATTGATTTTTGCCATTGAAAAACATCCAGAAATGATTGAAGCTACTGACTGAATGAAAGGAGCTGGCATCTCACTCTCTTTGAATCTTCTTTATCATGCTAAGAGGAGCAGGAAAAAGCCAAAAATTTCAGAATTGCACCTTGCAATGCGGAGAAATTACTGTTTGTGCATTTACAATATTCATTGATTTTTGCCATTGAAAAACATCATGTTATTCATATACCAGAAATGATTGAAGCTACTGACTGAATGAAAGGAGCTGGCATCTCACTCTCTTTGAATCTTCTTTATCATGCAAAGAGGAGCAGGAAAAAGCAAAAAATTTCAGAATTGCACCTTGCAATGCGGAGAAATTACTGTTTGTGCATTTACAATATTCATTGATTTTTGCCATTGAAAAACGTCCAGAAATGATTGAAGCTACTGACTGAATGAAAGGAGCTGGCATCTCACTCTCTTTGAATCTTCTTTATCATGCTAAGAGGAGCAGGAAAAAGCAAAAAATTTCAGAATTGCACCTTGCAATGCGGAGAAATTACTGTTTGTGCATTTGCAATATTCACTGATTTTTGCCATTGAAAAACGTCCAGAAATGATTGAAGCAACTGACTGAATGAAAGGAGCTGGCATCTCACTCTCTTTGAATCTTCTTTATCATGCTAAGAGGAGCAGGAAAAAGCAAAAAATTTCAGAATTGCACCTTGCAATGCGGAGAAATTACTGTTTGTGCATTTACAATATTCATTGATTTTTGCCATTGAAAAACGTCCAGAAATAATTTAAGCTACTGACTGAATGAAAGGAGCTGGCATCTCACTCTCTTTGAATCTTCTTTATCATGCTAAGAGGAGCAGGAAAAAGCAAAAAATTTCAGAATTGCAACTTGCAATGCGGAGAAATTACTGTTTGTGCATTTACAATATTCATTGATTTTTGCCATTGAAAAACATCATGTTATTCATATACCAGAAATGATTGAAGCTAGTGACTGAATGAAAGGAGCTGGCATCTCACTCTCTTTGAATCTTCTTTATCATGCTAAGAGGAGCAGGAAAAAGCAAAAAATTTCAGAATTGCACCTTGCAATGCGGAGAAATTACTGTTTGTGCATTTACAATATTCATTGATTTTTGCCATTGAAAAACGTCCAGAAATGATTGAAGCTACTGACTGAATGAAAGGAGCTGGCATCTCACTCTCTTTGAATCTTCTTTATCATGCTAAGAGGAGCAGGAAAAAGCAAAAAATTTCAGAATTGCACCTTGCAATGCGGAGAAATTACTGTTTGTGCTTTTACAATATTCATTGATTTTTGCCATTGAAAAACATCATGTTATTCATATACCAGAAATGTTTGAAGCTACTGACTGAATGAAAGGAGCTGGCATCTCACTCTCTTTGAATCTTCTTTATCATGCTAAGAGGAGCAGGAAAAAGCAAAAAATTTCAGAATTGCACCTTGCAATGCGGAGAAATTACTGTTTGTGCATTTACAATATTCATTGATTTTTGCCATTGAAAAATGTCCAGAAATGATTGAAGCTGCTGACTGAATGAAAGGAGCTGGCATCTCACTCTCTTTGAATCTTCTTTATCATGCTAAGAGGAGCAGGAAAAAGCAAAAAATTTCAGAATTGCACCTTGCAATGCGGAGAAATTACTGTTTGTGCATTTACAATATTCATTGATTTTTGCCATTGAAAAACATCATGTTATTCATATACCAGAAATGATTGAAGCTACTGACTGAATGAAAGGAGCTGGCATCTCACTCTCTTTGAATCTTCTTTATCATGCTAAGAGGAGCAGGAAAAAGCAAAAAATTTCAGAATTGCACCTTGCAATGCGGAGAAATTACTGTTTGTGCATTTACAATATTCATTGATTTTTGCCATTGAAAAACGTCCAGAAATGATTGAAGCTACTGACTGAATGAAAGGAGCTGGCATCTCACTCTCTTTGAATCTTCTTTATCATGCTAAGAGGAGCAGGAAAAAGCAAAAAATTTCAGAATTGCACCTTGCAATGCGGAGAAATTACTGTTTGTGCATTTACAATATTCATTGATTTTTGCCATTGAAAAACGTCCAGAAATGATTGAAGCTACTGACTGAATGAAAGGAGCTGGCATCTCACTCTCTTTGAATCTTCTTTATCATGCTAAGAGGAGCAGGAAAAAGCAAAAAATTTCAGAATTGCACCTTGCAATGCGGAGAAATTACTGTTTGTGCATTTACAATATTCATTGATTTTTGCCATTGAAAAACATCATGTTATTCATATACCAGAAATGTTTGAAGCTACTGACTGAATGAAAGGAGCTGGCATCTCACTCTCTTTGAATCTTCTTTATCATGCTAAGAGGAGCAGGAAAAAGCAAAAAATTTCAGAATTGCACCTTGCAATGCGGAGAAATTACTGTTTGTGCATTTACAATATTCATTGATTTTTGCCATTGAAAAACGTCCAGAAATGATTGAAGCTACTGACTGAATGAAAGGAGCTGGCATCTCACTCTCTTTGAATCTTCTTTATCATGCTAAGAGGAGCAGGAAAAAGCAAAAAATTTCAGAATTGCACCTTGCAATGCGGAGAAATTACTGTTTGTGCATTTACAATATTCATTGATTTTTGCCATTGAAAAACATCATGTTATTCATATACCAGAAATGATTGAAGCTACTGACTGAATGAAAGGAGCTGGCATCTCGCTCTCTTTGAATCTTCTTTATCATGCTAAGAGGAGCAGGAAAAAGCAAAAAATTTCAGAATTGCACCTTGCAATGCGGAGAAATTACTGTTTGTGCATTTACAATATTCATTGATTTTTGCCATTGAAAAACGTCCAGAAATGATTGAAGCTACTGACTGAATGAAAGGAGCTGGCATCTCACTCTCTTTGAATCTTCTTTATCATGCTAAGAGGAGCAGGAAAAAGCAAAAAATTTCAGAATTGCACCTTGCAATGCGGAGAAATTACTGTTTGTGCATTTACAATATTCATTGATTTTTGCCATTGAAAAACGTCCAGAAATGATTGAAGCTACTGACTGAATGAAAGGAGCTGGCATCTCACTCTCTTTGAATCTTCTTTATCATGCTAAGAGGAGCAGGAAAAAGCAAAAAATTTCAGAATTGCACCTTGAAATGCGGAGAAATTACTGTTTGTGCTTTTACAATATTCATTGATTTTTGCCATTGAAAAACATCATGTTATTCATATACCAGAAATGTTTGAAGCTACTGACTGAATGAAAGGAGCTGGCATCTCGCTCTCTTTGAATCTTCTTTATCATGCTAAGAGGAGCAGGAAAAAGCAAAAAATTTCAGAATTGCACCTTGCAATGCGGAGAAATTACTGTTTGTGCATTTACAATATTCATTGATTTTTGCCATTGAAAAACGTCCAGAAATGATTGAAGCTACTGACTGAATGAAAGGAGCTGGCATCTCACTCTCTTTGAATCTTCTTTATCATGCTAAGAGGAGCAGGAAAAAGCAAAAAATTTCAGAATTGCACCTTGCAATGCGGAGAAATTACTGTTTGTGCATTTACAATATTCATTGATTTTTGCCATTGAAAAACATCATGTTATTCATATACCAGAAATGATTGAAGCTACTGACTGAATGAAAGGAGCTGGCATCTCGCTCTCTTTGAATCTTCTTTATCATGCTAAGAGGAGCAGGAAAAAGCAAAAAATTTCAGAATTGCACCTTGCAATGCGGAGAAATTACTGTTTGTGCATTTACAATATTCATTGATTTTTGCCATTGAAAAACGTCCAGAAATGATTGAAGCTACTGACTGAATGAAAGGAGCTGGCATCTCACTCTCTTTGAATCTTCTTTATCATGCTAAGAGGAGCAGGAAAAAGCAAAAAATTTCAGAATTGCACCTTGCAATGCGGAGAAATTACTGTTTGTGCATTTACAATATTCATTGATTTTTGCCATTGAAAAACGTCCAGAAATGATTGAAGCTACTGACTGAATGAAAGGAGCTGGCATCTCACTCTCTTTGAATCTTCTTTATCATGCTAAGAGGAGCAGGAAAAAGCAAAAAATTTCAGAATTGCACCTTGCAATGCGGAGAAATTACTGTTTGTGCTTTTACAATATTCATTGATTTTTGCCATTGAAAAACATCATGTTATTCATATACCAGAAATGTTTGAAGCTACTGACTGAATGAAAGGAGCTGGCATCTCACTCTCTTTGAATCTTCTTTATCATGCTAAGAGGAGCAGGAAAAAGCAAAAAATTTCAGAATTGCACCTTGCAATGCGGAGAAATTACTGTTTGTGCATTTACAATATTCATTGATTTTTGCCATTGAAAAATGTCCAGAAATGATTGAAGCTGCTGACTGAATGAAAGGAGCTGGCATCTCACTCTCTTTGAATCTTCTTTATCATGCTAAGAGGAGCAGGAAAAAGCAAAAAATTTCAGAATTGCACCTTGCAATGCGGAGAAATTACTGTTTGTGCATTTACAATATTCATTGATTTTTGCCATTGAAAAACATCATGTTATTCATATACCAGAAATGATTGAAGCTACTGACTGAATGAAAGGAGCTGGCATCTCACTCTCTTTGAATCTTCTTTATCATGCTAAGAGGAGCAGGAAAAAGCAAAAAATTTCAGAATTGCACCTTGCAATGCGGAGAAATTACTGTTTGTGCATTTACAATATTCATTGATTTTTGCCATTGAAAAACGTCCAGAAATGATTGAAGCTACTGACTGAATGAAAGGAGCTGGCATCTCACTCTCTTTGAATCTTCTTTATCATGCTAAGAGGAGCAGGAAAAAGCAAAAAATTTCAGAATTGCACCTTGCAATGCGGAGAAATTACTGTTTGTGCATTTACAATATTCATTGATTTTTGCCATTGAAAAACGTCCAGAAATGATTGAAGCTACTGACTGAATGAAAGGAGCTGGCATCTCACTCTCTTTGAATCTTCTTTATCATGCTAAGAGGAGCAGGAAAAAGCAAAAAATTTCAGAATTGCACCTTGCAATGCGGAGAAATTACTGTTTGTGCATTTACAATATTCATTGATTTTTGCCATTGAAAAACATCATGTTATTCATATACCAGAAATGTTTGAAGCTACTGACTGAATGAAAGGAGCTGGCATCTCACTCTCTTTGAATCTTCTTTATCATGCTAAGAGGAGCAGGAAAAAGCAAAAAATTTCAGAATTGCACCTTGCAATGCGGAGAAATTACTGTTTGTGCATTTACAATATTCATTGATTTTTGCCATTGAAAAACGTCCAGAAATGATTGAAGCTACTGACTGAATGAAAGGAGCTGGCATCTCACTCTCTTTGAATCTTCTTTATCATGCTAAGAGGAGCAGGAAAAAGCAAAAAATTTCAGAATTGCACCTTGCAATGCGGAGAAATTACTGTTTGTGCATTTACAATATTCATTGATTTTTGCCATTGAAAAACATCATGTTATTCATATACCAGAAATGATTGAAGCTACTGACTGAATGAAAGGAGCTGGCATCTCGCTCTCTTTGAATCTTCTTTATCATGCTAAGAGGAGCAGGAAAAAGCAAAAAATTTCAGAATTGCACCTTGCAATGCGGAGAAATTACTGTTTGTGCATTTACAATATTCATTGATTTTTGCCATTGAAAAACGTCCAGAAATGATTGAAGCTACTGACTGAATGAAAGGAGCTGGCATCTCACTCTCTTTGAATCTTCTTTATCATGCTAAGAGGAGCAGGAAAAAGCAAAAAATTTCAGAATTGCACCTTGCAATGTGGAGAAATTACTGTTTGTGCATTTACAATATTCATTGATTTTTGCCATTGAAAAACATCATGTTATTCATATACCAGAAATGATTGAAGCTACTGACTGAATGAAAGGAGCTGGCATCTCACTCTCTTTGAATCTTCTTTATCATGCTAAGAGGAGCAGGAAAAAGCAAAAAATTTCAGAATTGCACCTTGCAATGCGGAGAAATTACTGTTTGTGCATTTACAATATTCATTGATTTTTGCCATTGAAAAACGTCCAGAAATGATTGAAGCTACTGACTGAATGAAAGGAGCTGGCATCTCACTCTCTTTGAATCTTCTTTATCATGCTAAGAGGAGCAGGAAAAAGCAAAAAATTTCAGAATTGCACCTTGCAATGCGGAGAAATTACTGTTTGTGCTTTTACAATATTCATTGATTTTTGCCATTGAAAAACATCATGTTATTCATATACCAGAAATGTTTGAAGCTACTGACTGAATGAAAGGAGCTGGCATCTCACTCTCTTTGAATCTTCTTTATCATGCTAAGAGGAGCAGGAAAAAGCAAAAAATTTCAGAATTGCACCTTGCAATGCGGAGAAATTACTGTTTGTGCATTTACAATATTCATTGATTTTTGCCATTGAAAAACGTCCAGAAATGATTGAAGCTACTGACTGAATGAAAGGAGCTGGCATCTCACTCTCTTTGAATCTTCTTTATCATGCTAAGAGGAGCAGGAAAAAGCAAAAAATTTCAGAATTGCACCTTGCAATGCGGAGAAATTACTGTTTGTGCATTTACAATATTCATTGATTTTTGCCATTGAAAAACGTCCAGAAATGATTGAAGCTACTGACTGAATGAAAGGAGCTGGCATCTCACTTTCTTTGAATCTTCTTTATCATGCTAAGAGGAGCAGGAAAAAGCAAAAAATTTCAGAATTGCAACTTGCAATGCGGAGAAATTACTGTTTGTGCATTTACAATATTCATTGATTTTTGCCATTGAAAAACATCATGTTATTCATATACCAGAAATGATTGAAGCTACTGACTGAATGAAAGGAGCTGGCATCTCACTCTCTTTGAATCTTCTTTATCATGCTAAGAGGAGCAGGAAAAAGCAAAAAATTTCAGAATTGCACCTTGCAATGCGGAGAAATTACTGTTTGTGCATTTACAATATTCATTGATTTTTGCCATTGAAAAACGTCCAGAAATGATTGAAGCTACTGACTGAATGAAAGGAGCTGGCATCTCACTCTCTTTGAATCTTCTTTATCATGCTAAGAGGAGCAGGAAAAAGCAAAAAATTTCAGAATTGCACCTTGCAATGCGGAGAAATTACTGTTTGTGCATTTACAATATTCATTGATTTTTGCCATTGAAAAACGTCCAGAAATGATTGAAGCTACTGACTGAATGAAAGGAGCTGGCATCTCACTCTCTTTGAATCTTCTTTATCATGCTAAGAGGAGCAGGAAAAAGCAAAAAATTTCAGAATTGCACCTTGCAATGCGGAGAAATTACTGTTTGTGCATTTACAATATTCATTAATTTTTGCCATTGAAAAACATCATGTTATTCATATCCCAGAAATGTTTGAAGCTACTGACTGAATGAAAGAAGCTGGCATCTCACTCTCTTTGAATCTTCTTTATCATGCTAAGAGGAGCAGGAAAAAGCAAAAAATTTCAGAATTGCACCTTGCAATGCGGAGAAATTACTGTTTGTGCATTTACAATATTCATTGATTTTTGCCATTGAAAAACGTCCAGAAATGATTGAAGCTACTGACTGAATGAAAGGAGCTGGCATCTCACTCTCTTTGAATCTTCTTTATCATGCTAAGAGGAGCAGGAAAAAGCAAAAAATTTCAGAATTGCACCTTGCAATGCGGAGAAATTACTGTTTGTGCATTTACACTATTCATTGATTTTTGCCATTGAAAAACATCATGTTATTCATATACCAGAAATGTTTGAAGCTACTGACTGAATGAAAGGAGCTGGCATCTCACTCTCTTTGAATCTTCTTTATCATGCTAAGAGGAGCAGGAAAAAGCAAAAAATTTCAGAATTGCACCTTGGAATGCGGAGAAATTACTGTTTGAGCATTTACAATATTCATTGATTTTTGCCATTGAAAAATGTCCAGAAATGATTGAAGCTACTGACTGAATGAAAGGAGCTGGCATCTCACTCTCTTTGAATCTTCTTTATCATGCTAAGAGGAGCAGGAAAAAGCAAAAAATTTCAGAATTGCACCTTGCAATGCGGAGAAATTACTGTTTGTGCATTTACAATATTCATTGATTTTTGCCATTGAAAAACGTCCAGAAATGATTGAAGCTACTGACTGAATGAAAGGAGCTGGCATCTCACTCTCTTTGAATCTTCTTTATCATGCTAAGAGGAGCAGGAAAAAGCAAAAAATTTCAGAATTGCAACTTGCAATGCGGAAAAATTACTGTTTGTGCATTTACAATATTCATTGATTTTTGCCATTGAAAAACATCATGTTATTCATATACCAGAAATGATTGAAGCTACTGACTGAATGAAAGGAGCTGGCATCTCACTCTCTTTGAATCTTCTTTATCATGCTAAGAGGAGCAGGAAAAAGCAAAAAATTTCAGAATTGCACCTTGCAATGCGGAGAAATTACTGTTTGTGCATTTACAATATTCATTGATTTTTGCCATTGAAAAACGTCCAGAAATGATTGAAGCTACTGACTGAATGAAAGGAGCTGGCATCTCACTCTCTTTGAATCTTCTTTATCATGCTAAGAGGAGCAGGAAAAAGCAAAAAATTTCAGAATTGCACCTTGCAATGCGGAGAAATTACTGTTTGTGCATTTACAATATTCATTGATTTTTGCCATTGAAAAACGTCCAGAAATGATTGAAGCTACTGACTGAATGAAAGGAGCTGGCATCTCACTCTCTTTGAATCTTCTTTATCATGCTAAGAGGAGCAGGAAAAAGCAAAAAATTTCAGAATTGCACCTTGCAATGCGGAGAAATTACTGTTTGTGCATTTACAATATTCATTAATTTTTGCCATTGAAAAACATCATGTTATTCATATCCCAGAAATGTTTGAAGCTACTGACTGAATGAAAGAAGCTGGCATCTCACTCTCTTTTAATCTTCTTTATCATGCTAAGAGGAGCAGGAAAAAGCAAAAAATTTCAGAATTGCACCTTGCAATGCGGAGAAATTACTGTTTGTGCATTTACAATATTCATTGATTTTTGCCATTGAAAAACGTCCAGAAATGATTGAAGCTACTGACTGAATGAAAGGAGCTGGCATCTCACTCTCTTTGAATCTTCTTTATCATGCTAAGAGGAGCAGGAAAAAGCAAAAAATTTCAGAATTGCACCTTGCAATGCGGAGAAATTACTGTTTGTGCATTTACAATATTCATTGATTTTTGCCATTGAAAAACATCATGTTATTCATATACCAGAAATGTTTGAAGCTACTGACTGAATGAAAGGAGCTGGCATCTCACTCTCTTTGAATCTTCTTTATCATGCTAAGAGGAGCAGGAAAAAGCAAAAAATTTCAGAATTGCACCTTGCAATGCGGAGAAATTACTGTTTGTGCATTTACAATATTCATTGATTTTTGCCATTGAAAAACGTCCAGAAATGATTGAAGCTACTGACTGAATGAAAGGAGCTGGCATCTCACTCTCTTTGAATCTTCTTTATCATGCTAAGAGGAGCAGGAAAATGCAAAAAATTTCAGAATTGCACCTTGCAATGCGGAGAAATTACTGTTTGTGCATTTACAATATTCATTGATTTTTGCCATTGAAAAACATCCAGAAATGATTGAAGCTACTGACTGAATGAAAGGAGCTGGCATCTCACTCTCTTTGAATCTTCTTTATCATGCTAAGAGGAGCAGGAAAAAGCCAAAAATTTCAGAATTGCACCTTGCAATGCGGAGAAATTACTGTTTGTGCATTTACAATATTCATTGATTTTTGCCATTGAAAAACATCATGTTATTCATATACCAGAAATGATTGAAGCTACTGACTGAATGAAAGGAGCTGGCATCTCACTCTCTTTGAATCTTCTTTATCATGCAAAGAGGAGCAGGAAAAAGCAAAAAATTTCAGAATTGCACCTTGCAATGCGGAGAAATTACTGTTTGTGCATTTACAATATTCATTGATTTTTGCCATTGAAAAACGTCCAGAAATGATTGAAGCTACTGACTGAATGAAAGGAGCTGGCATCTCACTCTCTTTGAATCTTCTTTATCATGCTAAGAGGAGCAGGAAAAAGCAAAAAATTTCAGAATTGCACCTTGCAATGCGGAGAAATTACTGTTTGTGCATTTACAATATTCATTGATTTTTGCCATTGAAAAACGTCCAGAAATGATTGAAGCTACTGACTGAATGAAAGGAGCTGGCATCTCACTCTCTTTGAATCTTCTTTATCATGCTAAGAGGAGCAGGAAAAAGCAAAAAATTTCAGAATTGCACCTTGCAATGCGGAGAAATTACTGTTTGTGCTTTTACAATATTCATTGATTTTTGCCATTGAAAAACATCATGTTATTCATATACCAGAAATGTTTGAAGCTACTGACTGAATGAAAGGAGCTGGCATCTCACTCTCTTTGAATCTTCTTTATCATGCTAAGAGGAGCAGGAAAAAGCAAAAAATTTCAGAATTGCACCTTGCAATGCGGAGAAATTACTGTTTGTGCATTTACAATATTCATTGATTTTTGCCATTGAAAAACGTCCAGAAATGATTGAAGCTACTGACTGAATGAATGGAGCTGGCATCTCACTCTCTTTGAATCTTCTTTATCATGCAAAGAGGAGCAGGAAAAAGCAAAAAATTTCAGAATTGCACCTTGCAATGCGGAGAAATTACTGTTTGTGCATTTACAATATTCATTGATTTTTGCCATTGAAAAACGTCCAGAAATGATTGAAGCTACTGACTGAATGAAAGGAGCTGGCATCTCACTCTCTTTGAATCTTCTTTATCATGCTAAGAGGAGCAGGAAAAAGCAAAAAATTTCAGAATTGCAACTTGCAATGCGGAGAAATTACTGTTTGTGCATTTACAATATTCATTGATTTTTGCCATTGAAAAACGTCCAGAAATGATTGAAGCTACTGACTGAATGAAAGGAGCTGGCATCTCACTCTCTTTGAATCTTCTTTATCATGCTAAGAGGAGCAGGAAAAAGCAAAAAATTTCAGAATTGCACCTTGCAATGCGGAGAAATTACTGTTTGTGCTTTTACAATATTCATTGATTTTTGCCATTGAAAAACATCATGTTATTCATATACCAGAAATGTTTGAAGCTACTGACTGAATGAAAGGAGCTGGCATCTCACTCTCTTTGAATCTTCTTTATCATGCTAAGAGGAGCAGGAAAAAGCAAAAAATTTCAGAATTGCACCTTGCAATGCGGAGAAATCACTGTTTGTGCATTTACAATATTCATTGATTTTTGCCATTGAAAAACGTCCAGAAATGATTGAAGCTACTGACTGAATGAAAGGAGCTGGCATCTCACTCTCTTTGAATCTTCTTTATCATGCTAAGAGGAGCAGGAAAAAGCAAAAAATTGCAGAATTGCACCTTGCAATGCGGAGAAATTACTGTTTGTGCATTTACAATATTCATTGATTTTTGCCATTGAAAAACGTCCAGAAATGATTGAAGCTACTGACTGAATGAAAGGAGCTGGCATCTCACTCTCTTTGAATCTTCTTTATCATGCTAAGAGGAGCAGGAAAAAGCAAAAAATTTCAGAATTGCACCTTGCAATGCGGAGAAATTACTGTTTGTGCTTTTACAATATTCATTGATTTTTGCCATTGAAAAACATCATGTTATTCATATACCAGAAATGTTTGAAGCTACTGACTGAATGAAAGGAGCTGGCATCTCACTCTCTTTGAATCTTCTTTATCATGCTAAGAGGAGCAGGAAAAAGCAAAAAAATTCAGAATTGCACCTTGCAATGCGGAGAAATTACTGTTTGTGCATTTACAATATTCATTGATTTTTGCCATTGAAAAACGTCCAGAAATGATTGAAGCTACTGACTGAATGAAAGGAGCTGGCATCTCACTCTCTTTGAATCTTCTTTATCATGCTAAGAGGAGCAGGAAAAAGCAAAAAATTTCAGAATTGCACCTTGCAATGCGGAGAAATTACTGTTTGTGCATTTACAATATTCATTGATTTTTGCCATTGAAAAACATCCAGAAATGATTGAAGCTACTGACTGAATGAAAGGAGCTGGCATCTCACTCTCTTTGAATCTTCTTTATCATGCTAAGAGGAGCAGGAAAAAGCCAAAAATTT
This sequence comes from Phyllobates terribilis, assembly GCF_046119375.1. NCBI lineage: Eukaryota > Metazoa > Chordata > Amphibia > Anura > Dendrobatidae > Phyllobates > Phyllobates terribilis. The sequence goes on from NW_027364568.1 coordinate 134,663, forward strand.
CAGAATTGCACCTTGCAATGCGGAGAAATTACTGTTTGTGCATTTACAATATTCATTGATTTTTGCCATTGAAAAACGTCCAGAAATAATTGAAGCTACTGACTGAATGAAAGGAGCTGGCATCTCACTCTCTTTGAATCTTCTTTATCATGCTAAGAGGAGCAGGAAAAAGCAAAAAATTTCAGAATTGCAACTTGCAATGCGGAGAAATTACTGTTTGTGCATTTACAATATTCATTGATTTTTGCCATTGAAAAACATCATGTTATTTATATACCAGAAATGATTGAAGCTACTGACTGAATGAAAGGAGCTGGCATCTCACTCTCTTTGAATCTTCTTTATCATGCTAAGAGGAGCAGGAAAAAGCAAAAAATTTCAGAATTGCACCTTGCAATGCGGAGAAATTACTGTTTGTGCATTTACAATATTCATTGATTTTTGCCATTGAAAAACGTCCAGAAATGATTGAAGCTACTGACTGAATGAAAGGAGCTGGCATCTCACTCTCTTTGAATCTTCTTTATCATGCTAAGAGGAGCAGGAAAAAGCAAAAAATTTCAGAATTGCACCTTGCAATGCGGAGAAATTACTGTTTGTGCTTTTACAATATTCATTGATTTTTGCCATTGAAAAACATCATGTTATTCATATACCAGAAATGTTTGAAGCTACTGACTGAATGAAAGGAGCTGGCATCTCACTTTCTTTGAATCTTCTTTATCATGCTAAGAGGAGCAGGAAAAAGCAAAAAATTTCAGAATTGCACCTTGCAATGCGGAGAAATTACTGTTTGTGCATTTACAATATTCATTGATTTTTGCCATTGAAAAATGTCCAGAAATGATTGAAGCTGCTGACTGAATGAAAGGAGCTGGCATCTCACTCTCTTTGAATCTTCTTTATCATGCTAAGAGGAGCAGGAAAAAGCAAAAAATTTCAGAATTGCACCTTGCAATGCGGAGAAATTACTGTTTGTGCATTTACAATATTCATTGATTTTTGCCATTGAAAAACATCATGTTATTCATATACCAGAAATGATTGAAGCTACTGACTGAATGAAAGGAGCTGGCATCTCACTCTCTTTGAATCTTCTTTATCATGCTAAGAGGAGCAGGAAAAAGCAAAAAATTTCAGAATTGCACCTTGCAATGCGGAGAAATTACTGTTTGTGCATTTACAATATTCATTGATTTTTGCCATTGAAAAACGTCCAGAAATGATTGAAGCTACTGACTGAATGAAAGGAGCTGGCATCTCACTCTCTTTGAATCTTCTTTATCATGCTAAGAGGAGCAGGAAAAAGCAAAAAATTTCAGAATTGCACCTTGCAATGCGGAGAAATTACTGTTTGTGCATTTACAATATTCATTGATTTTTGCCATTGAAAAACGTCCAGAAATGATTGAAGCTACTGACTGAATGAAAGGAGCTGGCATCTCACTCTCTTTGAATCTTCTTTATCATGCTAAGAGGAGCAGGAAAAAGCAAAAAATTTCAGAATTGCACCTTGCAATGCGGAGAAATTACTGTTTGTGCATTTACAATATTCATTGATTTTTGCCATTGAAAAACATCATGTTATTCATATACCAGAAATGATTGAAGCTACTGACTGAATGAAAGGAGCTGGCATCTCGCTCTCTTTGAATCTTCTTTATCATGCTAAGAGGAGCAGGAAAAAGCAAAAAATTTCAGAATTGCACCTTGCAATGCGGAGAAATTACTGTTTGTGCATTTACAATATTCATTGATTTTTGCCATTGAAAAACGTCCAGAAATGATTGAAGCTACTGACTGAATGAAAGGAGCTGGCATCTCACTCTCTTTGAATCTTCTTTATCATGCTAAGAGGAGCAGGAAAAAGCAAAAAATTTCAGAATTGCACCTTGCAATGTGGAGAAATTACTGTTTGTGCATTTACAATATTCATTGATTTTTGCCATTGAAAAACATCATGTTATTCATATACCAGAAATGATTGAAGCTACTGACTGAATGAAAGGAGCTGTCATCTCACTCTCTTTGAATCTTCTTTATCATGCTAAGAGGAGCAGGAAAAAGCAAAAAATTTCAGAATTGCACCTTGCAATGCGGAGAAATTACTGTTTGTGCATTTACAATATTCATTGATTTTTGCCATTGAAAAACGTCCAGAAATGATTGAAGCTACTGACTGAATGAAAGGAGCTGGCATCTCACTCTCTTTGAATCTTCTTTATCATGCTAAGAGGAGCAGGAAAAAGCAAAAAATTTCAGAATTGCACCTTGCAATGCGGAGAAATTACTGTTTGTGCTTTTACAATATTCATTGATTTTTGCCATTGAAAAACATCATGTTATTCATATACCAGAAATGTTTGAAGCTACTGACTGAATGAAAGGAGCTGGCATCTCACTCTCTTTGAATCTTCTTTATCATGCTAAGAGGAGCAGGAAAAAGCAAAAAATTTCAGAATTGCACCTTGCAATGCGGAGCAATTACTGTTTGTGCATTTACAATATTCATTGATTTTTGCCATTGAAAAACATCATGTTATTCATATACCAGAAATGTTTGAAGCTACTGACTGAATGAAAGGAGCTGGCATCTCACTCTCTTTGAATCTTCTTTATCATGCTAAGAGGAGCAGGAAAAAGCAAAAAATTTCAGAATTGCACCTTGCAATGTGGAGAAATTACTGTTTGTGCATTTACAATATTCATTGATTTTTGCCATTGAAAAACGTCCAGAAATGATTGAAGCTACTGACTGAATGAAAGGAGCTGGCATCTCACTCTCTTTGAATCTTCTTTATCATGCTAAGAGGAGCAGGAAAAAGCAAAAAATTTCAGAATTGCACCTTGCAATGCGGAGAAATTACTGTTTGTGCTTTTACAATATTCATTGATTTTTGCCATTGAAAAACATCATGTTATTCATATACCAGAAATGTTTGAAGCTACTGATTGAATGAAAGGAGCTGACATCTCACTCTCTTTGAATCTTCTTTATCATGCTAAGAGGAGCAGGAAAAAGCAAAAAATTTCAGAATTGCACCTTGCAATGCGGAGAAATTACTGTTTGTGCATTTACAATATTCATTGATTTTTGCCATTGAAAAACGTCCAGAAAGGATTGAAGCTACTGACTGAATGAAAGGAGCTGGCATCTCACTCTCTTTGAATCTTCTTTATCATGCTAAGAGGAGCAGGAAAAAGCAAAAAATTTCAGAATTGCACCTTGCAATGCGGAGAAATTACTGTTTGTGCATTTACAATATTCATTGATTTTTGCCATTGAAAAACGTCCAGAAATGATTGAAGCTACTGACTGAATGAAAGGAGCTGGCATCTCACTCTCTTTGAATCTTCTTTATCATGCTAAGAGGAGCAGGAAAAAGCAAAAAATTTCAGAATTGCAACTTGCAATGCGGAGAAATTACTGTTTGTGCATTTACAATATTCATTGATTTTTGCCATTGAAAAACATCATGTTATTCATATACCAGAAATGATTGAAGCTACTGACTGAATGAAAGGAGCTGGCATCTCACTCTCTTTGAATCTTCTTTATCATGCTAAGAGGAGCAGGAAAAAGCAAAAAATTTCAGAATTGCACCTTGCAATGCGGAGAAATTACTGTTTGTGCATTTACAATATTCATTGATTTTTGCCATTGAAAAACGTCCAGAAATGATTGAAGCTACTGACTGAATGAAAGGAGCTGGCATCTCACTCTCTTTGAATCTTCTTTATCATGCTAAGAGGAGCAGGAAAAAGCAAAAAATTTCAGAATTGCACCTTGCAATGCGGAGAAATTACTGTTTGTGCTTTTACAATATTCATTGATTTTTGCCATTGAAAAACATCATGTTATTCATATACCAGAAATGTTTGAAGCTACTGACTGAATGAAAGGAGCTGGCATCTCAATCTCTTTGAATCTTCTTTATCATGCTAAGAGGAGCAGGAAAAAGCAAAAAATTTCAGAATTGCACCTTGCAATGCGGAGAAATTACTGTTTGTGCATTTACAATATTCATTGATTTTTGCCATTGAAAAACGTCCAGAAATGATTGAAGCTACTGACTGAATGAAAGGAGCTGGCATCTCACTCTCCTTGAATCTTCTTTATCATGCTAAGAGGAGCAGGAAAAAGCAAAAAATTTCAGAATTGCACCTTGCAATGCGGAGAAATTACTGTTTGTGCATTTACAATATTCATTGATTTTTGCCATTGAAAAACGTCCAGAAATGATTGAAGCTACTGACTGAATGAAAGGAGCTGGCATCTCACTCTCTTTGAATCTTCTTTATCATGCTAAGAGGAGCAGGAAAAAGCAAAAAATTTCAGAATTGCACCTTGCAATGCGGAGAAATTACTGTTTGTGCATTTACAATATTCATTGATTTTTGCCATTGAAAAACATCATGTTATTCATATACCAGAAATGATTGAAGCTACTGACTGAATGAAAGGAGCTGGCATCTTACTCTCTTTGAATCTTCTTTGTCATGCTAAGAGGAGCAGGAAAAAGCAAAAAATTTCAGAATTGCACCTTGCAATGCGGAGAAATTACTGTTTGTGCATTTACAATATTCATTGATTTTTGCCATTGAAAAACGTCCAGAAATGATTGAAGCTACTGACTGAATGAAAGGAGCTGGCATCTCACTCTCTTTGAATCTTCTTTATCATGCTAAGAGGAGCAGGAAAAAGCAAAAAATTTCAGAATTGCACCTTGCAATGCGGAGAAATTACTGTTTGTGCATTTACAATATTCATTGATTTTTGCCATTGAAAAACGTCCAGAAATGATTGAAGCTACTGACTGAATGAAAGGAGCTGGCATCTCACTCTCTTTGAATCTTCTTTATCATGCTAAGAGTAGCAGGAAAAAGCAAAAAATTTCAGAATTGCACCTTGCAATGCGGAGAAATTACTGTTTGTGCATTTACAATATTCATTGATTTTTGCCATTGAAAAACATCATGTTATTCATATACCAGAAATGTTTGAAGCTACTGACTGAATGAAAGGAGCTGGCATCTCACTCTCTTTGAATCTTCTTTATCATGCTAAGAGGAGCAGGAAAAAGCAAAAAATTTCAGAATTGCACCTTGCAATGCGGAGAAATTACTGTTTGTGCATTTACAATATTCATTGATTTTTGCCATTGAAAAACGTCCAGAAATGATTGAAGCTACTGACTGAATGAAAGGAGCTGGCATCTCACTCTCTTTGAATCTTCTTTATCATGCTAAGAGGAGCAGGAAAAAGCAAAAAATTTCAGAATTGCACCTTGCAATGCGGAGAAATTACTGTTTGTGCATTTACAATATTCATTGATTTTTGCCATTGAAAAATGTCCAGAAATGATTGAAGCTACTGACTGAATGAAAGGAGCTGGCATCTCACTCTCTTTGAATCTTCTTTATCATGCTAAGAGGAGCAGGAAAAAGCAAAAAATTTCAGAATTGCACCTTGCAATGCGGAGAAATTACTCTTTGTGCATTTACAATATTCATTGATTTTTGCCATTGAAAAACATCATGTTATTCATATACCAGAAATGTTTGAAGCTACTGACTGAATGAAAGGAGCTGGCATCTCACTCTCTTTGAATCTTCTTTATCGTGCTAAGAGGAGCAGGAAAAAGCAAAAAATTTCAGAATTGCACCTTGCAATGCGGAGAAATTACTGTTTGTGCATTTACAATATTCATTGATTTTTGCCATTGAAAAACATCATGTTATTCATATACCAGAAATGTTTGAAGCTACTGACTGAATGAAAGGAGCTGGCATCTCACTCTCTTTGAATCTTCTTTATCATGCTAAGAGGAGCAGGAAAAAGCAAAAAATTTCAGAATTGCACCTTGCAATGTGGAGAAATTACTGTTTGTGCATTTACAATATTCATTGATTTTTACCATTGAAAAACGTCCAGAAATGATTGAAGCTACTGACTGAATGAAAGTAGCTGGCATCTCACTCTCTTTGAATCTTCTTTATCATGCTAAGAGGAGCAGGAAAAAGCAAAAAATTTCAGACTTGCACCTTGCAATGCGGAGAAATTACTGTTTGTGCATTTACAATATTCATTGATTTTTGCCATTGAAAAACATCATGTTATTCATATACCAGAAATGTTTGAAGCTACTGACTGAATGAAAGGAGCTGGCATCTCACTCTCTTTGAATCTTCTTTATCATGCTAAGAGGAGCAGGAAAAAGCAAAAAATTTCAGAATTGCACCTTGCAATGTGGAGAAATTACTGTTTGTGCATTTACAATATTCATTGATTTTTGCCATTGAAAAACGTCCAGAAATGATTGAAGCTACTGACTGAATGAAAGGAGCTGGCATCTCACTCTCTTTGAATCTTCTTTATCATGCTAAGAGGAGCAGGAAAAAGCAAAAAATTTCAGAATTGCACCTTGCAATGCGGAGAAATTACTGTTTGTGCATTTACAATATTCATTGATTTTTGCCATTGAAAAACGTCCAGAAATGATTGAAGCTACTGACTGAATGAAAGGAGCTGGCATCTCACTCTCTTTGAATCTTCTTTATCATGCTAAGAGGAGCAGGAAAAATCAAAAAATTTCAGAATTGCACCTTGCAATGCGGAGAAATTACTGTTTGTGCATTTACAATATTCAATGATTTTTGCCATTGAAAAACATGTTATTCATATACCAGAAATGTTTGAAGCTACTGACTGAATGAAAGGAGCTGGCACCTCACTCTCTTTGAATCTTCTTTATCATGCTAAGAGGAGCGGGAAAAAGCAAAAAATTTCAGAATTGCACCTTGCAATGCGGAGAAATTACTGTTTGTGCATTTACAATATTCATTGATTTTTGCCATTGAAAAACATCCAGAAATGATTGAAGGTACTGACTGAATGAAAGGAGCTGGCATCTCACTCTCTTTGAATCTTCTTTATCATGCTAAGAGGAGCAGGAAAAAGCAAAAAATTTCAGAATTGCACCTTGCAATGCGGAGAAATTACTGTTTGTGCATTTACAATATTCATTGATTTTTGCCATTGAAAAACGTCCAGAAATGATTGAAGCTACTGACTGAATGAAAGGAGCTGGCATCTCACTCTCTTTGAATCTTCTTTATCATGCTAAGAGGAGCAGGAAAAAGCAAAAAATTTCAGAATTGCACCTTGCAATGCGGAGAAATTACAGTTTGTGCATTTACAATATTCATTGATTTTTGCCATTGAAAAACATCCAGAAATGATTGAAGCTACTGACTGAATGAAAGGAGCTGGCATCTCACTCTCTTTGAATCTTCTTTATCATGCTAAGAGGAGCAGGAAAAAGCAAAAAATTTCAGAATTGCACCTTGCAATGCGGAGAAATTACTGTTTGTGCATTTACAATATTCATTGATTTTTGCCATTGAAAAACGTCCAGAAATGATTGAAGCTACTGACTGAATGAAAGGAGCTGGCATCTCACTCTCTTTGAATCTTCTTTATCATGCTAAGAGGAGCAGGAAAAAGCAAAAAATTTCAGAATTGCACCTTGCAATGCGGAGAAATTACTGTTTGTGCATTTACAATATTCATTGATTTTTGCCATTGAAAAACATCATGTTATTCATATACCAGAAATGATAGAAGCTACTGACTGAATGAAAGGAGCTGGCATCTTACTCTCTTTGAATCTTCTTTGTCATGCTAAGAGGAGCAGGAAAAAGCAAAAAATTTCAGAATTGCACCTTGCAATGCGGAGAAATTACTGTTTGTGCATTTACAATATTCATTGATTTTTGCCATTGAAAAACGTCCAGAAATGATTGAAGTTACTGACTGAATGAAAGGAGCTGGCATCTCACTCTCTTTGAATCTTCTTTATCATGCTAAGTGGAGCAGGAAAAAGCAAAAAATTTCAGAATTGCACCTTGCAATGCGGAGAAATTACTGTTTGTGCATTTACAATATTCATTGATTTTTGCCATTGAAAAACATCATGTTATTCATATACCAGAAATGTTTGAAGCTACTGACTGAATGAAAGGAGCTGGCATCTCACTCTCTTTGAATCTTCTTTATCATGCTAAGAGGAGCAGGAAAAAGCAAAAAATTTCAGAATTGCACCTTGCAATGTGGAGAAATTACTGTTTGTGCATTTACAATATTCATTGATTTTTACCATTGAAAAACGTCCAGAAATGATTGAAGCTACTGACTGAATGAAAGTAGCTGGCATCTCACTCTCTTTGAATCTTCTTTATCATGCTAAGAGGAGCAGGAAAAAGCAAAAAATTTCAGAATTGCACCTTGCAATCCAGAGAAATTACTGTTTGTGCATTTACAATATTCATTGATTTTTGCCATTGAAAAACATCATGTTATTCATATACCAGAAATGTTTGAAGCTACTGACTGAATGAAAGGAGCTGGCATCTCACTCTCTTTGAATCTTCTTTATCATGCTAAGAGGAGCAGGAAAAAGCAAAAAATTTCAGAAATGCACCTTGCAATGTGGAGAAATTACTGTTTGTGCATTTACAATATTCATTGATTTTTACCATTGAAAAACGTCCAGAAATGATTGAAGCTACTGACTGAATGAAAGTAGCTGGCATCTCACTCTCTTTGAATCTTCTTTATCATGCTAAGAGGAGCAGGAAAAAGCAAAAAATTTCAGACTTGCACCTTGCAATGCGGAGAAATTACTGTTTGTGCATTTACCATATTCATTGATTTTTGCCATTGAAAAACATCATGTTATTCATATACCAGAAATGTTTGAAGCTACTGACTGAATGAAAGGAGCTGGCATCTCACTCTCTTTGAATCTTCTTTATCATGCTAAGAGGAGCAGGAAAAAGCAAAAAATTTCAGAATTGCACCTTGCAATGCGGAGAAATTACTGTTTGTGCATTTACAATATTTATTGATTTTTGCCATTGAAAAACGTCCAGAAATGATTGAAGCTACTGACTGAATGAAAGGAGCTGGCATCTCACTCTCTTTGAATCTTGTTTATCATGCTAAGAGGAGCAGGAAAAAGCAAAAAATTTCAGAATTGCACCTTGCAATGCGGAGAAATTACTGTTTGTGCATTTACAATATTCATTGATTTTTGCCATTGAAAAACGTCCAGAAATGATTGAAACTACTGACTGAATGAAAGGAGCTGGCATCTCACTCTCTTTGAATCTTCTTTATCATGCTAAGAGGAGCAGGAAAAAGCAAAAAATTTCAGAATTGCACCTTGCAATGCGGAGAAATTACTGTTTGTGCATTTACAATATTCATTGATTTTTGCCATTGAAAAACATCATGTTATTCATATACCAGAAATGATTGAAGCTACTGACTGAATGAAAGGAGCTGGCATCTCACTCTCTTTGAATCTTCTTTATCATGCTAAGAGGAGCAGGAAAAAGCAAAAAATTTCAGAATTGCACCTTGCAATGCGGAGAAATTACTGTTTGTGCATTTACAATATTCATTGATTTTTGCCATTGAAAAACGTCCAGAAATGTTTGAAGCTACTGACTGAATGAAAGGAGCTGGCATCTCACTCTCTTTGAATCTTCTTTATCATGCTAGGATTAGCAGGAAAAAGCAAAAAATTTCAGAATTGCACCTTGCAATGTGGAGATATTACTGTTTGTGCATTTACAATATTCATTGAATTTTGCCATTGAAAAACGTCCAGAAATGTTTGAAGCTACTGACTGAATGAAAGGAGCTGGCATCTCACTCTCTTTGAATCTTCTTTATCATGCTAGGAGTAGCAGGAAAAAGCAAAAAATTTCAGAATTGCACCTTGCAATGTGGAGATATTACTGTTTGTGCATTTACAATATTCATTGATTTTTGCCATTGAAAAACATCATGTTATTCATATACCAGAAATGTTTGAAGCTACTGACTGAATGAAAGGAGCTGACATCTCACTCTCTTTGAATCTTCTTTATCATGCTAGGATTAGCAGGAAAAGGCAAAAAATTTCAGAATTGCACCTTGCAATGTGGAGATATTACTGTTTGTGCATTTACAATATTCATTGATTTTTGCCATTGAAAAATGTCCAGAAATGTTTGAAGCTACTGACTGAATGAAAGGAGCTGGCATCTCACTCTATTTGAATCTTCTTTATCATCCTAGGATTAGCAGGAAAAAGCAAAAAATTTCAGCATTGCACCTTGCAATGTGGAGATATTACTGTTTGTGCATTTACAATATTCATTGATTTTTGCCATTGAAAAACATCCAGAAATGTTTATACCAGAAATGTTTGAAGCTACTGACTGAATGAAAGGAGCTGGCATCTCACTCTCTTTGAATCTTCTTTATCATGCTAAGAGGAGCAGGAAAAAGCAAAAAATTTCAGAATTGCACTTTGCAATGCGGAGAAATTACTGTTTGTGCATTTACAATATTCATTGATTTTTGCCATTGAAAAACGTCCAGAAATGACTGAAGCTACTGACTGAATGAAAGGAGCTGGCATCTCACTCTCTTTGAATCTTCTTTATCATGCTAAGAGGAGCAGGAAAAAGCAAAAAATTTCAGAATTGCATCTTGCAATGCGGAGAAATTACTGTTTGTGCATTTACAATATTCATTGATTTTTGCCATTGAAAAACGTCCAGAAATGATTGAAGCTACTGACTGAATGAAAGGAGCTGGCATCTCACTCTCTTTGAATCTTCTTTATCATGCTAAGACGAGCAGGAAAAAGCAAAAAATTTCAGAATTGCACCTTGCAATGCGGAGAAATTACTGTTTGTGCATTTACAATATTCATTGATTTTTGCCATTGAAAAACATCATGTTATTCATATACCAGAAATGATTGAAGCTACTGACTGAATGAAAGGAGCTGGCATCTCACTCTCTTTGAATCTTCTTTATCATGCTAAGAGGAGCAGGAAAAAGCAAAAAATTTCAGAATTGCACCTTGCAATGCGGAGAAATTACTGTTTGTGCATTTACAATATTCATTGATTTTTGCCATTGAAAAACATCCAGAAATGATTGAAGCTACTGACTGAATGAAAGGAGCTGGCATCTCACTCTCTTTGAATCTTCTTTATCATGCTAAGAGGAGCAGGAAAAAGCAAAAAATTTCAGAATTGCACCTTGCAATGCGGAGAAATTACTGTTTGTGCATTTACAATATTCATTGATTTTTGCCATTGAAAAACGTCCAGAAATGATTGAAGCTACTGACTGAATGAAAGGAGCTGGCATCTCACTCTCTTTGAATCTTCTTTATCATGCTAGGATTAGCAGGAAAAAGCAAAAAATTTCAGAATTGCACCTTGCAATGTGGAGATATTACTGTTTGTGCATTTACAATATTCATTGAATTTTGCCATTGAAAAACGTCCAGAAATGTTTGAAGCTACTGACTGAATGAAAGGAGCTGGCATCTCACTCTATTTGAATCTTCTTTATCATGCTAGGATTAGCAGGAAAAAGCAAAAAATTTCAGAATTGCACCTTGCAATGTGGAGATATTACTGTTTGTGCATTTACAATATTCATTGATTTTTGCCATTGAAAAACGTCCAGAAATGTTTATACCAGAAATGTTTGAAGCTACTGACTGAATGAAAGGAGCTGGCATCTCACTCTCTTTGAATCTTCTTTATCATGCTAAGAGGAGCAGGAAAAAGCAAAAAATTTCAGAATTGCACCTTGCAATGCGGAGAAATTACTTTTTGTGCATTTACAATATTCATTGATTTTTGCCATTGAAAAACGTCCAGAAATGACTGAAGCTACTGACTGAATGAAAGGAGCTGGCATCTCACTCTCTTTGAATCTTCTTTACCATGCTAAGAGGAGCAGGAAAAAGCAAAAAAATTCAGAATTGCACCTTGCAATGCGGAGAAATTACTGTTTGTGCATTTACAATATTCATTGATTTTTGCCATTGAAAAACGTCCAGAAATGATTGAAGCTACTGACTGAATGAAAGGAGCTGGCATCTCACTCTCTTTGAATCTTCTTTATCATGCTAGGAGTAGCAGGAAAAAGCAAAAAATTTCAGAATTGCACCTTGCAATGTGGAGATATTACTGTTTGTGCATTTACAATATTCATTGATTTTTGCCATTGAAAAACGTCCAGAAATGTTTGAAGCTACTGACTGAATGAAAGGAGCTGGCATCTCACTCTCTTTGAATCTTCTTTATCATGCTAGGATTAGCAGGAAAAAGCAAAAAATTTCAGAATTGCACCTTGCAATGTGGAGATATTACTGTTTGTGCATTTACAATATTCATTGATTTTTGCCATTGAAAAACATCATGTTATTCATATACCAGAAATGTTTGAAGCTACTGACTGAATGAAAGGAGCTGACATCTCACTCTCTTTGAATCTTCTTTATCATGCTAGGATTAGCAGGAAAAAGCAAAAAATTTCAGAATTGCACCTTGCAATGTGGAGATATTACTGTTTGTGCATTTACAATATTCATTGATTTTTGCCAATGAAAAACGTCCAGAAATGTTTGAAGCTACTGACTGAATGAAAGGAGCTGGCATCTCACTCTATTTGAATCTTCTTTATCATGCTAGGATTAGCAGGAAAAAGCAAAAAATTTCAGCATTGCACCTTGCAATGTGGAGATATTACTGTTTGTGCATTTACAATATTCATTGATTTTTGCCATTGAAAAACGTCCAGAAATGTTTATACCAGAAATGTTTGAAGCTACTGACTGAAAGAAAGGAGCTGGCATCTCACTCTCTTTGAATCTTCTTTATCATGCTAAGAGGAGCAGGAAAAAGCAAAAAATTTCAGAATTGCACCTTGCAATGCGGAGAAATTACTGTTTGTGCATTTACAATATTCATTGATTTTTGCCATTGAAAAACGTCCAGAAATGACTGAAGCTACTGACTGAATGAAAGGAGCTGGCATCTCACTCTCTTTGAATCTTCTTTATCATGCTAAGAGGAGCAGGAAAAACCAAAAAATTTCAGAATTGCATCTTGCAATGCGGAGAAATTACTGTTTGTGCATTTACAATATTCATTGATTTTTGCCATTGAAAAACGTCCAGAAATGATTGAAGCTACTGACTGAATGAAAGGAGCTGGCATCTCACTCTCTTTGAATCTTCTTTATCATGCTAAGAGGAGCAGGAAAAAGCAAAAAATTTCAGAATTGCACCTTGCAATGCGGAGAAATTACTGTTTGTGCATTTACAATATTCATTGATTTTTGCCATTGAAAAACATCATGTTATTCATATACCAGAAATGATTGAAGCTACTGACTGAATGAAAGGAGCTGGCATCTCACTCTCTTTGAATCTTCTTTATCATGCTAAGAGGAGCAGGAAAAAGCAAAAAATTTCAGAATTGCACCTTGCAATGCGGAGAAATTACTGTTTGTGCATTTACAATATTCATTGATTTTTGCCATTGAAAAACGTCCAGAAATGATTGAAGCTACTGACTGAATGAAAGGAGCTGGCATCTCACTCTCTTTGAATCTTCTTTATCATGCTAAGAGGAGCAGGAAAAAGCAAAAAATTTCAGAATTGCACCTTGCAATGCGGAGAAATTACTGTTTGTGCATTTACAATATTCATTGATTTTTGCCATTGAAAAACGTCCAGAAATGATTGAAGCTACTGACTGAATGAAAGGAGCTGGCATCTCACTCTCTTTGAATCTTCTTTATCATGCTAGGATTAGCAGGAAAAAGCAAAAAATTTCAGAATTGCACCTGGCAATGTGGAGATATTACTGTTTGTGCATTTACAATATTCATTGAATTTTGCCATTGAAAAACGTCCAGAAATGTTTGAAGCTACTGACTGAATGAAAGGAGCTGGCATCTCACTCTATTTGAATCTTCTTTATCATGCTAGGATTAGCAGGAAAAAGCAAAAAATTTCAGAATTGCACCTTGCAATGTGGAGATATTACTGTTTGTGCTTTTACAATATTCATTGATTTTTGCCATTGAAAAACGTCCAGAAATGTTTATACCAGAAATGTTTGAAGCTACTGACTGAATGAAAGGAGCTGGCATCTCACTCTCTTTGAATCTTCTTTATCATGCTAAGAGGAGCAGGAAAAAGCAAAAAATTTCAGAATTGCACCTTGCAATGCGGAGAAATTACAGTTTGTGCATTTACAATATTCATTGATTTTTGCCATTGAAAAACGTCCGGAAATGATTGAAGCTACTGACTGAATGAAAGGAGCTGGCATCTCACTCTCTTTGAATCTTCTTTATCATGCTAAGAGGAGCAGGAAAAAGCAAAAAATTTCAGAATTGCACCTTGCAATGCGGAGAAATTACTGTTTGTGCATTTACAATATTCATTGATTTTTGCCATTGAAAAACATCATGTTATTCATATACCAGAAATGATTGAAGCTACTGACTGAATGAAAGGAGCTGGCATCTCACTCTCTTTGAATCTTCTTTATCATGCTAAGAGGAGCAGGAAAAAGCAAAAAATTTCAGAATTGCACCTTGCAATGCGGAGAAATTACTGTTTGTGCATTTACAATATTCATTGATTTTTGCCATTGAAAAACGTCCAGAAATGATTGAAGCTACTGACTGAATGAAAGGAGCTGGCATCTCACTCTCTTTGAATCTTCTTTATCATGCTAAGAGGAGCAGGAAAAAGCAAAAAATTTCAGAATTGCACCTTGCAATGCGGAGAAATTACTGTTTGTGCATTTACAATATTCATTGATTTTTGCCATTGAAAAACGTCCAGAAATGATTGAAGCTACTGACTGAATGAAAGGAGCTGGCATCTCACTCTCTTTGAATCTTCTTTATCATGCTAGGATTAGCAGGAAAAAGCAAAAAATTTCAGAATTGCACCTGGCAATGTGGAGATATTACTGTTTGTGCATTTACAATATTCATTGAATTTTGCCATTGAAAAACGTCCAGAAATGTTTGAAGCTACTGACTGAATGAAAGGAGCTGGCATCTCACTCTATTTGAATCTTCTTTATCATGCTAGGATTAGCAGGAAAAAGCAAAAAATTTCAGAATTGCACCTTGCAATGTGGAGATATTACTGTTTGTGCTTTTACAATATTCATTGATTTTTGCCATTGAAAAACGTCCAGAAATGTTTATACCAGAAATGTTTGAAGCTACTGACTGAATGAAAGGAGCTGGCATCTCACTCTCTTTGAATCTTCTTTATCATGCTAAGAGGAGCAGGAAAAAGCAAAAAATTTCAGAATTGCACCTTGCAATGCGGAGAAATTACAGTTTGTGCATTTACAATATTCATTGATTTTTGCCATTGAAAAACGTCCGGAAATGATTGAAGCTACTGACTGAATGAAAGGAGCTGGCATCTCACTCTCTTTGAATCTTCTTTATCATGCTAAGAGGAGCAGGAAAAAGCAAAAAATTTCAGAATTGCACCTTGCAATGCGGAGAAATTACTGTTTGTGCATTTACAATATTCATTGATTTTTGCCATTGAAAAACATCATGTTATTCATATACCAGAAATGATTGAAGCTACTGACTGAATGAAAGGAGCTGGCATCTCACTCTCTTTGAATCTTCTTTATCATGCTAAGAGGAGCAGGAAAAAGCAAAAAATTTCAGAATTGCACCTTGCAATGCGGAGAAATTACTGTTTGTGCATTTACAATATTCATTGATTTTTGCCATTGAAAAACGTCCAGAAATGATTGAAGCTGCTGACTGAATGAAAGGAGCTGGCATCTCACTCTCTTTGAATCTTCTTTATCATGCTAAGAGGAGCAGGAAAAAGCAAAAAATTTCAGAATTGCATCTTGCAATGCGGAGAAATTACTGTTTGTGCATTTACAATATTCATTGATTTTTGCCATTGAAAAACGTCCAGAAATGATTGAAGCTACTGACTGAATGAAAGGAGCTGGCATCTCACTCTCTTTGAATCTTCTTTATCATGCTAAGAGGAGCAGGAAAAAGCAAAAAATTTCAGAATTGCACCTTGCAATGCGGAGAAATTACTGTTTGTGCATTTACAATATTCATTGATTTTTGCCATTGAAAAACGTCCAGAAATGATTGAAGCTACTGACTGAATGAAAGGAGCTGGAATCTCACTCTCTTTGAATCTTCTTTATCATGCTAAGAGGAGCAGGAAAAAGCAAAAAATTTCAGAATTGCAACTTGCAATGCGGAGAAATTACTGTTTGTGCATTTACAATATTCATTGATTTTTGCCATTGAAAAACATCATGTTATTCATATACCAGAAATGATTGAAGCTACTGACTGAATGAAAGGAGCTGGCATCTCACTCTCTTTGAATCTTCTTTATCATGCTAAGAGGAGCAGGAAAAAGCAAAAAATTTCAGAATTGCACCTTGCAATGCGGAGAAATTACTGTTTGTGCATTTACAATATTCATTGATTTTTGCCATTGAAAAACGTCCAGAAATGATTGAAGCTACTGACTGAATGAAAGGAGCTGGCATCTCACTCTCTTTGAATCTTCTTTATCATGCTAAGAGGAGCAGGAAAAAGCAAAAAATTTCAGAATTGCACCTTGCAATGCGGAGAAATTACTGTTTGTGCATTTACAATATTCATTGATTTTT
The DNA here is from genome assembly GCF_046119375.1 of Phyllobates terribilis. NCBI lineage: Eukaryota > Metazoa > Chordata > Amphibia > Anura > Dendrobatidae > Phyllobates > Phyllobates terribilis. The sequence goes on from NW_027364568.1 coordinate 151,235, forward strand.
GCCATTGAAAAACATCATGTTATTCATATACCAGAAATGATTGAAGCTACTGACTGAATGAAAGGAGCTGGCATCTCACTCTCTTTGAATCTTCTTTACCATGCTAAGAGGAGCAGGAAAAAGCAAAAAATTTCAGAATTGCACCTTGCAATGCGGAGAAATTACTGTTTGTGCATTTACAATATTCATTGATTTTTGCCATTGAAAAACGTCCAGAAATGACTGAAGCTACTGACTGAATGAAAGGAGCTGGCATCTCACTCTCTTTGAATCTTCTTTATCATGCTAAGAGGAGCAGGAAAAAGCAAAAAATTTCAGAATTGCACCTTGCAATGCGGAGAAATTACAGTTTGTGCATTTACAATATTCATTGATTTTTGCCATTGAAAAACGTCCAGAAATGATTGAAGCTACTGACTGAATGAAAGGAGCTGGCATCTCACTCTCTTTGAATCTTCTTTATCATGCTAAGAGGAGCAGGAAAAAGCAAAAAATTTCAGAATTGCACCTTGCAATGCGGAGAAATTACTGTTTGTGCATTTACAATATTCATTGATTTTTGCCATTGAAAAACATCATGTTATTCATATACCAGAAATGATTGAAGCTACTGACTGAATGAAAGGAGCTGGCATCTCACTCTCTTTGAATCTTCTTTATCATGCTAAGAGGAGCAGGAAAAAGCAAAAAATTTCAGAATTGCACCTTGCAATGCGGAGAAATTACTGTTTGTGCATTTACAATATTCATTGATTTTTGCCATTGAAAAACGTCCAGAAATGATTGAAGCTACTGACTGAATGAAAGGAGCTGGCATCTCACTCTCTTTGAATCTTCTTTATCATGCTAAGAGGAGCAGGAAAAAGCAAAAAATTTCAGAATTGCATCTTGCAATGCGGAGAAATTACTGTTTGTGCATTTACAATATTCATTGATTTTTGCCATTGAAAAACGTCCAGAAATGATTGAAGCTACTGACTGAATGAAAGGAGCTGGCATCTCACTCTCTTTGAATCTTCTTTATCATGCTAAGAGGAGCAGGAAAAAGCAAAAAATTTCAGAATTGCACCTTGCAATGCGGAGAAATTACTGTTTGTGCATTTACAATATTCATTGACTTTTGCCATTGAAAAACGTCCAGAAATGATTGAAGCTACTGACTGAATGAAAGGAGCTGGAATCTCACTCTCTTTGAATCTTCTTTATCATGCTAAGAGGAGCAGGAAAAAGCAAAAAATTTCAGAATTGCAACTTGCAATGCGGAGAAATTACTGTTTGTGCATTTACAATATTCATTGATTTTTGCCATTGAAAAACATCATGTTATTCATATACCAGAAATGATTGAAGCTACTGACTGAATGAAAGGAGCTGGCATCTCACTCTCTTTGAATCTTCTTTATCATGCTAAGAGGAGCAGGAAAAAGCAAAAAATTTCAGAATTGCACCTTGCAATGCGGAGAAATTACTGTTTGTGCATTTACAATATTCATTGATTTTTGCCATTGAAAAACATCCAGAAATGATTGAAGCTACTGACTGAATGAAAGGAGCTGGCATCTCACTCTCTTTGAATCTTCTTTATCATGCTAAGAGGAGCAGGAAAAAGCAAAAAATTTCAGAATTGCACCTTGCAATGCGGAGAAATTACTGTTTGTGCATTTACAATATTCATTGATTTTTGCCATTGAAAAACGTCCAGAAATGATTGAAGCTACTGACTGAATGAAAGGAGCTGGCATCTCACTCTCTTTGAATCTTCTTTATCATGCTAAGAGGAGCAGGAAAAAGCAAAAAATTTCAGAATTGCACCTTGCAATGCGGAGAAATTACTGTTTGTGCATTTACAATATTCATTAATTTTTGCCATTGAAAAACATCATGTTATTCATATCCCAGAAATGTTTGAAGCTACTGACTGAATGAAAGAAGCTGGCATCTCACTCTCTTTGAATCTTCTTTATCATGCTAAGAGGAGCAGGAAAAAGCAAAAAATTTCAGAATTGCACCTTGCAATGCGGAGAAATTACTGTTTGTGCATTTACAATATTCATTGATTTTTGCCATTGAAAAACGTCCAGAAATGATTGAAGCTACTGACTGAATGAAAGGAGCTGGCATCTCACTCTCTTTGAATCTTCTTTATCATGCTAAGAGGAGCAGGAAAAAGCAAAAAATTTCAGAATTGCACCTTGCAATGCGGAGAAATTACTGTTTGTGCATTTACAATATTCATTGATTTTTGCCATTGAAAAACATCATGTTATTCATATACCAGAAATGTTTGAAGCTACTGACTAAATGAAAGGAGCTGGCATCTCACTCTCTTTGAATCTTCTTTATCATGCTAAGAGGAGCAGGAAAAAGCAAAAAATTTCAGAATTGCACCTTGCAATGCGGAGAAATTACTGTTTGTGCATTTACAATATTCATTGATTTTTGCCATTGAAAAACGTCCAGAAATGATTGAAGCTACTGACTGAATGAAAGGAGCTGGCATCTCATTCTCTTTGAATCTTCTTTATCATGCTAAGAGGAGCAGGAAAATGCAAGAAATTTCAGAATTGCACCTTGCAATGCGGAGAAATTACTGTTTGTGCATTTACAATATTCATTGATTTTTGCCATTGAAAAACATCCAGAAATGATTGAAGCTACTGACTGAATGAAAGGAGCTGGCATCTCACTCTCTTTGAATCTTCTTTATCATGCTAAGAGGAGCAGGAAAAAGCAAAAAATTTCAGAATTGCACCTTGCAATGCGGAGAAATTACTGTTTGTGCATTTACAATATTCATTGATTTTTGCCATTGAAAAACATCATGTTATTCATATACCATAAATGATTGAAGCTACTGACTGAATGAAAGGAGCTGGCATCTCACTCTCTTTGAATCTTCTTTATCATGCTGAGGAGCAGGAAAAAGCAAAAAATTTCAGAATTGCACCTTGCAATGCGGAGAAATTACTGTTTGTGCATTTACAATATTCATTGATTTTTGCATTGAAAAACGTCCAGAAATGACTGAAGCTACTGACTGAATGAAAGGAGCTGGCATCTCACTCTCTTTGAATCTTCTTTATCATGCTAAGAGGAGCAGGAAAAAGCAAAAAATTTCAGAATTGCATCTTGCAATGCGGAGAAATTACTGTTTGTGCATTTACAATATTCATTGATTTTTGCCATTGAAAAACGTCCAGAAATGATTGAAGCTACTGACTGAATGAAAGGAGCTGGCATCTCACTCTCTTTGAATCTTCTTTATCATGCTAAGAGGAGCAGGAAAAAGCAAAACATTTCAGAATTGCACCTTGCAATGCGGAGAAATTACTGTTTGTGCATTTACAATATTCATTGATTTTTGCCATTGAAAAACATCATGTTATTCATATACCAGAAATGATTGAAGCTACTGACTGAATGAAAGGAGCTGGCATCTCACTCTCTTTGAATCTTCTTTATCATGCTAAGAGGAGCAGGAAAAAGCAAAAAATTTCAGAATTGCACCTTGCAATGCGGAGAAATTACTGTTTGTGCATTTACAATATTCATTGATTTTTGCCATTGAAAAACGTCCAGAAATGATTGAAGCTACTGACTGAATGAAAGGAGCTGGCATCTCACTCTCTTTGAATCTTCTTTATCATGCTAAGAGGAGCAGGAAAAAGCAAAAAATTTCAGAATTGCACCTTGCAATGCGGAGAAATTACTGTTTGTGCATTTACAATATTCATTGATTTTTGCCATTGAAAAACGTCCAGAAATGATTGAAGCTACTGACTGAATGAAAGGAGCTGGCATCTCACTCTCTTTGAATCTTCTTTATCATGCTAGGATTAGCAGGAAAAAGCAAAAAATTTCAGAATTGCACCTGGCAATGTGGAGATATTACTGTTTGTGCATTTACAATATTCATTGAATTTTGCCATTGAAAAACGTCCAGAAATGTTTGAAGCTACTGACTGAATGAAAGGAGCTGGCATCTCACTCTATTTGAATCTTCTTTATCATGCTAGGATTAGCAGGAAAAAGCAAAAAATTTCAGAATTGCACCTTGCAATGTGGAGATATTACTGTTTGTGCATTTACAATATTCATTGATTTTTGCCATTGAAAAACGTCCAGAAATGTTTATACCAGAAATGTTTGAAGCTACTGACTGAATGAAAGGAGCTGGCATCTCACTCTCTTTGAATCTTCTTTATCATGCTAAGAGGAGCAGGAAAAAGCAAAAAATTTCAGAATTGCACCTTGCAATGCGGAGAAATTACTGTTTGTGCATTTACAATATTCATTGATTTTTGCCATTGAAAAACGTCCAGAAATGACTGAAGCTACTGACTGAATGAACGGAGCTGGCATCTCACTCTCTTTGAATCTTCTTTATCATGCTAAGAGGAGCAGGAAAAAGCAAAAAATTTCAGAATTGCACCTTGCAATGCGGAGAAATTACTGTTTGTGCATTTACAATATTCATTGATTTTTGCCATTGAAAAACGTCCAGAAATGATTGAAGCTACTGACTGAATGAAAGGAGCTGGCATCTCACTCTCTTTGAATCTTCTTTATCATGCTAAGAGGAGCAGGAAAAAGCAAAAAATTTCAGAATTGCACCTTGCAATGCGGAGAAATTACTGTTTGTGCATTTACAATATTCATTGATTTTTGCCATTGAAAAACGTCCAGAAATGATTGAAGCTACTGACTGAATGAAAGGAGCTGGAATCTCACTCTCTTTGAATCTTCTTTATCATGCTAAGAGGAGCAGGAAAAAGCAAAAAATTTCAGAATTGCAACTTGCAATGCGGAGAAATTACTGTTTGTGCATTTACAATATTCATTGATTTTTGCCATTGAAAAACATCATGTTATTCATATACCAGAAATGATTGAAGCTACTGACTGAATGAAAGGAGCTGGCATCTCACTCTCTTTGAATCTTCTTTATCATGCTAAGAGGAGCAGGAAAAAGCAAAAAATTTCAGAATTGCACCTTGCAATGCGGAGAAATTACTGTTTGTGCATTTACAATATTCATTGATTTTTGCCATTGAAAAACGTCCAGAAATGATTGAAGCTACTGACTGAATGAAAGGAGCTGGCATCTCACTCTCTTTGAATCTTCTTTATCATGCTAAGAGGAGCAGGAAAAAGCAAAAAATTTCAGAATTGCACCTTGCAATGCGGAGAAATTACTGTTTGTGCATTTACAATATTCATTGATTTTTGCCATTGAAAAACGTCCAGAAATGATTGAAGCTACTGACTGAATGAAAGGAGCTGGCATCTCACTCTCTTTGAATCTTCTTTATCATGCTAAGAGGAGCAGGAAAAAGCAAAAAATTTCAGAATTGCACCTTGCAATGCGGAGAAATTACTGTTTGTGCATTTACAATATTCATTGATTTTTGCCATTGAAAAACATCATGTTATTCATATACCAGAAATGTTTGAAGCTACTGACTGAATGAAAGGAGCTGGCATCTCACTCTCTTTGAATCTTCTTTATCATGCTAAGAGGAGCAGGAAAAAGCAAAAAATTTCAGAATTGCACCTTGCAATGCGGAGAAATTACTGTTTGTGCATTTACAATATTCATTGATTTTTGCCATTGAAAAACGTCCAGAAATGATTGAAGCTACTGACTGAATGAAAGGAGCTGGCATCTCACTCTCTTTGAATCTTCTTTATCATGCTAAGAGGAGCAGGAAAATGCAAGAAATTTCAGAATTGCACCTTGCAATGCGGAGAAATTACTGTTTGTGCATTTACAATATTCATTGATTTTTGCCATTGAAAAACATCCAGAAATGATTGAAGCTACTGACTGAATGAAAGGAGCTGGCATCTCACTCTCTTTGAATCTTCTTTATCATGCTAAGAGGAGCAGGAAAAAGCCAAAAATTTCAGAATTGCACCTTGCAATGCGGAGAAATTACTGTTTGTGCATTTACAATATTCATTGATTTTTGCCATTGAAAAACATCATGTTATTCATATACCAGAAATGATTGAAGCTACTGACTGAATGAAAGGAGCTGGCATCTCACTCTCTTTGAATCTTCTTTATCATGCAAAGAGGAGCAGGAAAAAGCAAAAAATTTCAGAATTGCACCTTGCAATGCGGAGAAATTACTGTTTGTGCATTTACAATATTCATTGATTTTTGCCATTGAAAAACGTCCAGAAATGATTGAAGCTACTGACTGAATGAAAGGAGCTGGCATCTCACTCTCTTTGAATCTTCTTTATCATGCTAAGAGGAGCAGGAAAAAGCAAAAAATTTCAGAATTGCACCTTGCAATGCGGAGAAATTACTGTTTGTGCATTTACAATATTCATTGATTTTTGCCATTGAAAAACGTCCAGAAATGATTGAAGCTACTGACTGAATGAAAGGAGCTGGCATCTCACTCTCTTTGAATCTTCTTTATCATGCTAAGAGGAGCAGGAAAAAGCAAAAAATTTCAGAATTGCACCTTGCAATGCGGAGAAATTACTGTTTGTGCTTTTACAATATTCATTGATTTTTGCCATTGAAAAACATCATGTTATTCATATACCAGAAATGTTTGAAGCTACTGACTGAATGAAAGGAGCTGGCATCTCACTCTCTTTGAATCTTCTTTATCATGCTAAGAGGAGCAGGAAAAAGCAAAAAATTTCAGAATTGCACCTTGCAATGCGGAGAAATTACTGTTTGTGCATTTACAATATTCATTGATTTTTGCCATTGAAAAATGTCCAGAAATGATTGAAGCTGCTGACTGAATGAAAGGAGCTGGCATCTCACTCTCTTTGAATCTTCTTTATCATGCTAAGAGGAGCAGGAAAAAGCAAAAAATTTCCGAATTGCACCTTGCAATGCGGAGAAATTACTGTTTGTGCATTTACAATATTCATTGATTTTTGCCATTGAAAAACATCATGTTATTCATATACCAGAAATGATTGAAGCTACTGACTGAATGAAAGGAGCTGGCATCTCACTCTCTTTGAATCTTCTTTATCATGCTAAGAGGAGCAGGAAAAAGCAAAAAATTTCAGAATTGCACCTTGCAATGCGGAGAAATTACTGTTTGTGCATTTACAATATTCATTGATTTTTGCCATTGAAAAACGTCCAGAAATGATTGAAGCTACTGACTGAATGAAAGGAGCTGGCATCTCACTCTCTTTGAATCTTCTTTATCATGCTAAGAGGAGCAGGAAAAAGCAAAAAATTTCAGAATTGCACCTTGCAATGCGGAGAAATTACTGTTTGTGCATTTACAATATTCATTGATTTTTGCCATTGAAAAACGTCCAGAAATGATTGAAGCTACTGACTGAATGAAAGGAGCTGGCATCTCACTCTCTTTGAATCTTCTTTATCATGCTAAGAGGAGCAGGAAAAAGCAAAAAATTTCAGAATTGCACCTTGCAATGCGGAGAAATTACTGTTTGTGCATTTACAATATTCATTGATTTTTGCCATTGAAAAACATCATGTTATTCATATACCAGAAATGTTTGAAGCTACTGACTGAATGAAAGGAGCTGGCATCTCACTCTCTTTGAATCTTCTTTATCATGCTAAGAGGAGCAGGAAAAAGCAAAAAATTTCAGAATTGCACCTTGCAATGCGGAGAAATTACTGTTTGTGCATTTACAATATTCATTGATTTTTGCCATTGAAAAACGTCCAGAAATGATTGAAGCTACTGACTGAATGAAAGGAGCTGGCATCTCACTCTCTTTGAATCTTCTTTATCATGCTAAGAGGAGCAGGAAAAAGCAAAAAATTTCAGAATTGCACCTTGCAATGCGGAGAAATTACTGTTTGTGCATTTACAATATTCATTGATTTTTGCCATTGAAAAACATCATGTTATTCATATACCAGAAATGATTGAAGCTACTGACTGAATGAAAGGAGCTGGCATCTCGCTCTCTTTGAATCTTCTTTATCATGCTAAGAGGAGCAGGAAAAAGCAAAAAATTTCAGAATTGCACCTTGCAATGCGGAGAAATTACTGTTTGTGCATTTACAATATTCATTGATTTTTGCCATTGAAAAACGTCCAGAAATGATTGAAGCTACTGACTGAATGAAAGGAGCTGGCATCTCACTCTCTTTGAATCTTCTTTATCATGCTAAGAGGAGCAGGAAAAAGCAAAAAATTTCAGAATTGCACCTTGCAATGTGGAGAAATTACTGTTTGTGCATTTACAATATTCATTGATTTTTGCCATTGAAAAACATCATGTTATTCATATACCAGAAATGATTGAAGCTACTGACTGAATGAAAGGAGCTGGCATCTCACTCTCTTTGAATCTTCTTTATCATGCTAAGAGGAGCAGGAAAAAGCAAAAAATTTCAGAATTGCACCTTGCAATGCGGAGAAATTACTGTTTGTGCATTTACAATATTCATTGATTTTTGCCATTGAAAAACGTCCAGAAATGATTGAAGCTACTGACTGAATGAAAGGAGCTGGCATCTCACTCTCTTTGAATCTTCTTTATCATGCTAAGAGGAGCAGGAAAAAGCAAAAAATTTCAGAATTGCACCTTGCAATGCGGAGAAATTACTGTTTGTGCATTTACAATATTCATTGATTTTTGCCATTGAAAAACGTCCAGAAATGATTGAAGCTACTGACTGAATGAAAGGAGCTGGCATCTCACTCTCTTTGAATCTTCTTTATCATGCTAAGAGGAGCAGGAAAAAGCAAAAAATTTCAGAATTGCAACTTGCAATGCGGAGAAATTACTGTTTGTGCATTTACAATATTCATTGATTTTTGCCATTGAAAAACATCATGTTATTCATATACCAGAAATGATTGAAGCTACTGACTGAATGAAAGGAGCTGGCATCTCACTCTCTTTGAATCTTCTTTATCATGCTAAGAGGAGCAGGAAAAAGCAAAAAATTTCAGAATTGCACCTTGCAATGCGGAGAAATTACTGTTTGTGCATTTACAATATTCATTGATTTTTGCCATTGAAAAACATCATGTTATTCATATACCAGAAATGTTTGAAGCTACTGACTGAATGAAAGGAGCTGGCATCGCACTCTCTTTGAATCTTCTTTATCATGCTAAGAGGAGCAGGAAAAAGCAAAAAATTTCAGAATTGCACCTTGCAATGCGGAGAAATTACTGTTTGTGCATTTACAATATTCATTGATTTTTGCCATTGAAAAACGTCCAGAAATGATTGAAGCTACTGACTGAATGAAAGGAGCTGGCATCTCACTCTCTTTGAATCTTCTTTATCATGCTAAGAGGAGCAGGAAAATGCAAGAAATTTCAGAATTGCACCTTGCAATGCGGAGAAATTACTGTTTGTGCATTTACAATATTCATTGATTTTTGCCATTGAAAAACATCCAGAAATGATTGAAGCTACTGACTGAATGAAAGGAGCTGGCATCTCACTCTCTTTGAATCTTCTTTATCATGCTAAGAGGAGCAGGAAAAAGCCAAAAATTTCAGAATTGCACCTTGCAATGCGGAGAAATTACTGTTTGTGCATTTACAATATTCATTGATTTTTGCCATTGAAAAACATCATGTTATTCATATACCAGAAATGATTGAAGCTACTGACTGAATGAAAGGAGCTGGCATCTCACTCTCTTTGAATCTTCTTTATCATGCAAAGAGGAGCAGGAAAAAGCAAAAAATTTCAGAATTGCACCTTGCAATGCGGAGAAATTACTGTTTGTGCATTTACAATATTCATTGATTTTTGCCATTGAAAAACGTCCAGAAATGATTGAAGCAACTGACTGAATGAAAGGAGCTGGCATCTCACTCTCTTTGAATCTTCTTTATCATGCTAAGAGGAGCAGGAAAAAGCAAAAAATTTCAGAATTGCACCTTGCAATGCGGAGAAATTACTGTTTGTGCATTTACAATATTCATTGATTTTTGCCATTGAAAAACGTCCAGAAATAATTGAAGCTACTGACTGAATGAAAGGAGCTGGCCTCTCACTCTCTTTGAATCTTCTTTATCATGCTAAGAGGAGCAGGAAAAAGCAAAAAATTTCAGAATTGCAACTTGCAATGCGGAGAAATTACTGTTTGTGCATTTACAATATTCATTGATTTTTGCCATTGAAAAACATCATGTTATTCATATACCAGAAATGATTGAAGCTACTGACTGAATGAAAGGAGCTGGAATCTCACTCTCTTTGAATCTTCTTTATCATGCTAAGAGGAGCAGGAAAAAGCAAAAAATTTCAGAATGGCACCTTGCAATGCGGAGAAATTACTGTTTGTGCATTTACAATATTCATTGATTTTTGCCATTGAAAAACGTCCAGAAATGATTGAAGCTACTGACTGAATGAAAGGAGCTGGCATCTCACTCTCTTTGAATCTTCTTTATCATGCTAAGAGGAGCAGGAAAAAGCAAAAAATTTCAGAATTGCACCTTGCAATGCGGAGAAATTACTGTTTGTGCTTTTACAATATTCATTGATTTTTGCCATTGAAACACATCATGTTATTCATATACCAGAAATGTTTGAAGCTACTGACTGAATGAAAGGAGCTGGCATCTCACTCTCTTTGAATCTTCTTTATCATGCTAAGAGGAGCAGGAAAAAGCAAAACATTTCAGAATTGCACCTTGCAATGCGGAGAAATTACTGTTTGTGCATTTACAATATTCATTGATTTTTGCCATGGAAAAATGTCCAGAAATGATTGAAGCTGCTGACTGAATGAAAGGAGCTGGCATCTCACTCTCTTTGAATCTTCTTTATCATGCTAAGAGGAGCAGGAAAAAGCAAAAAAATTTCAGAATTGCACCTTGCAATGCGGAGAAATTACTGTTTGTGCATTTACAATATTCATTGATTTTTGCCATTGAAAAACATCATGTTATTCATATACCAGAAATGATTGAAGCTACTGACTGAATGAAAGGAGCTGGCATCTCACTCTCTTTGAATCTTCTTTATCATGCTAAGAGGAGCAGGAAAAAGCAAAAAATTTCAGAATTGCACCTTGCAATGCGGAGAAATTACTGTTTGTGCATTTACAATATTCATTGATTTTTGCCATTGAAAAACGTCCAGAAATGATTGAAGCTACTGACTGAATGAAAGGAGCTGGCATCTCACTCTCTTTGAATCTTCTTTATCATGCTAAGAGGAGCAGGAAAAAGCAAAAAATTTCAGAATTGCACCTTGCAATGCGGAGAAATTACTGTTTGTGCATTTACAATATTCATTGATTTTTGCCATTGAAAAACGTCCAGAAATGATTGAAGCTACTGACTGAATGAAAGGAGCTGGCATCTCACTCTCTTTGAATCTTCTTTATCATGCTAAGAGGAGCAGGAAAAAGCAAAAAATTTCAGAATTGCACCTTGCAATGCGGAGAAATTACTGTTTGTGCATTTACAATATTCATTGATTTTTGCCATTGAAAAACATCATGTTATTCATATACCAGAAATGTTTGAAGCTACTGACTGAATGAAAGGAGCTGGCATCTCACTCTCTTTGAATCTTCTTTATCATGCTAAGAGGAGCAGGAAAAAGCAAAAAATTTCAGAATTGCACCTTGCAATGCGGAGAAATTACTGTTTGTGCATTTACAATATTCATTGATTTTTGCCATTGAAAAACATCATGTTATTCATATACCAGAAATGATTGAAGCTACTGACTGAATGAAAGGAGCTGGCATCTCGCTCTCTTTGAATCTTCTTTATCATGCTAAGAGGAGCAGGAAAAAGCAAAAAATTTCAGAATTGCACCTTGCAATGCGGAGAAATTACTGTTTGTGCATTTACAATATTCATTGATTTTTGCCATTGAAAAACGTCCAGAAGAGATTGAAGCTACTGACTGAATGAAAGGAGCTGGCATCTCACTCTCTTTGAATCTTCTTTATCATGCTAAGAGGAGCAGGAAAAAGCAAAAAATTTCAGAATTGCACCTTGCAATGTGGAGAAATTACTGTTTGTGCATTTACAATATTCATTGATTTTTGCCATTGAAAAACATCATGTTATTCATATACCAGAAATGATTGAAGCTACTGACTGAATGAAAGGAGCTGGCATCTCACTCTCTTTGAATCTTCTTTATCATGCTAAGAGGAGCAGGAAAAAGCAAAAAATTTCAGAATTGCACCTTGCAATGCGGAGAAATTACTGTTTGTGCATTTACAATATTCATTGATTTTTGCCATTGAAAAACGTCCAGAAATGATTGAAGCTACTGACTGAATGAAAGGAGCTGGCATCTCACTCTCTTTGAATCTTCTTTATCATGCTAAGAGGAGCAGGAAAAAGCAAAAAATTTCAGAATTGCACCTTGCAATGCGGAGAAATTACTGTTTGTGCTTTTACAATATTCATTGATTTTTGCCATTGAAAAACATCATGTTATTCATATACCAGAAATGTTTGAAGCTACTGACTGAATGAAAGGAGCTGGCATCTCACTCTCTTTGAATCTTCTTTATCATGCTAAGAGGAGCAGGAAAAAGCAAAAAATTTCAGAATTGCACCTTGCAATGCGGAGAAATTACTGTTTGTGCATTTACAATATTCATTGATTTTTGCCATTGAAAAACGTCCAGAAATGATTGAAGCTACTGACTGAATGAAAGGAGCTGGCATCTCACTCTCTTTGAATCTTCTTTATCATGCTAAGAGGAGCAGGAAAAAGCAAAAAATTTCAGAATTGCACCTTGCAATGCGGAGAAATTACTGTTTGTGCATTTACAATATTCATTGATTTTTGCCATTGAAAAACGTCCAGAAATGATTGAAGCTACTGACTGAATGAAAGGAGCTGGCATCTCACTCTCTTTGAATCTTCTTTATCATGCTAAGAGGAGCAGGAAAAAGCAAAAAATTTCAGAATTGCAACTTGCAATGCGGAGAAATTACTGTTTGTGCATTTACAATATTCATTGATTTTTGCCATTGAAAAACATCATGTTATTCATATACCAGAAATGATTGAAGCTACTGACTGAATGAAAGGAGCTGGCATCTCACTCTCTTTGAATCTTCTTTATCATGCTAAGAGGAGCAGGAAAAAGCAAAAAATTTATTTCAGAATTGCACCTTGCAATGCGGAGAAATTACTGTTTGTGCATTTACAATATTCATTGATTTTTGCCATTGAAAAACGTCCAGAAATGATTGAAGCTACTGACTGAATGAAAGGAGCTGGCATCTCACTCTCTTTGAATCTTCTTTATCATGCTAAGAGGAGCAGGAAAAAGCAAAAAATTTCAGAATTGCACCTTGCAATGCGGAGAAATTACTGTTTGTGCATTTACAATATTCATTGATTTTTGCCATTGAAAAACGTCCAGAAATGATTGAAGCTACTGACTGAATGAAAGGAGCTGGCATCTCACTCTCTTTGAATCTTCTTTATCATGCTAAGAGGAGCAGGAAAAAGCAAAAAATTTCAGAATTGCACCTTGCAATGCGGAGAAATTACTGTTTGTGCATTTACAATATTCATTAATTTTTGCCATTGAAAAACATCATGTTATTCATATCCCAGAAATGTTTGAAGCTACTGACTGAATGAAAGAAGCTGGCATCTCACTCTCTTTGAATCTTCTTTATCCTGCTAAGAGGAGCAGGAAAAAGCAAAAAATTTCAGAATTGCACCTTGCAATGCGGAGAAATTACTGTTTGTGCATTTACAATATTCATTGATTTTTGCCATTGAAAAACGTCCAGAAATGATTGAAGCTACTGACTGAATGAAAGGAGCTGGCATCTCACTCTCTTTGAATCTTCTTTATCATGCTAAGAGGAGCAGGAAAAAGCAAAAAATTTCAGAATTGCACCTTGCAATGCGGAGAAATTACTGTTTGTGCATTTACAATATTCATTGATTTTTGCCATTGAAAAACATCATGTTATTCATATACCAGAAATGTTTGAAGCTACTGACTGAATGAAAGGAGCTGGCATCTCACTCTCTTTGAATCTTCTTTATCATGCTAAGAGGAGCAGGAAAAAGCAAAAAATTTCAGAATTGCACCTTGCAATGCGGAGAAATTACTGTTTGTGCATTTACAATATTCATTGATTTTTGCCATTGAAAAACGTCCAGAAATGATTGAAGCTACTGACTGAATGAAAGGAGCTGGCATCTCACTCTCTTTGAATCTTCTTTATCATGCTAAGAGGAGCAGGAAAATGCAAGAAATTTCAGAATTGCACCTTGCAATGCGGAGAAATTACTGTTTGTGCATTTACAATATTCATTGATTTTTGCCATTGAAAAACATCCAGAAATGATTGAAGCTACTGACTGAATGAAAGGAGCTGGCATCTCACTCTCTTTGAATCTTCTTTATCATGCTAAGAGGAGCAGGAAAAAGCCAAAAATTTAAGAAATTGCACCTTGCAATGCGGAGAAATTACTGTTTGTGCATTTACAATATTCATTGATTTTTGCCATTGAAAAACATCATGTTATTCATATACCAGAAATGATTGAAGCTACTGACTGAATGAAAGGAGCTGGCATCTCACTCTCTTTGAATCTTCTTTATCATGCAAAGAGGAGCAGGAAAAAGCAAAAAATTTCAGAATTGCACCTTGCAATGCGGAGAAATTACTGTTTGTGCATTTACAATATTCATTGATTTTTGCCATTGAAAAACGTCCAGAAATGATTGAAGCTACTGACTGAATGAAAGGAGCTGGCATCTCACTCTCTTTGAATCTTCTTTATCATGCTAAGAGGAGCAGGAAAAAGCAAAAAATTTCAGAATTGCACCTTGCAATGCGGAGAAATTACTGTTTGTGCATTTACAATATTCATTGATTTTTGCCATTGAAAAACGTCCAGAAATGATTGAAGCAACTGACTGAATGAAAGGAGCTGGCATCTCACTCTCTTTGAATCTTCTTTATCATGCTAAGAGGAGCAGGAAAAAGCAAAAAATTTCAGAATTGCACCTTGCAATGCGGAGAAATTACTGTTTGTGCATTTACAATATTCATTGATTTTTGCCATTGAAAAACGTCCAGAAATAATTGAAGCTACTGACTGAATGAAAGGAGCTGGCATCTCACTCTCTTTGAATCTTCTTTATCATGCTAAGAGGAGCAGGAAAAAGCAAAAAATTTCAGAATTGCAACTTGCAATGCGGAAAAATTACTGTTTGTGCATTTACAATATTCATTGATTTTTGCCATTGAAAAACATCATGTTATTCATATACCAGAAATGATTGAAGCTACTGACTGAATGAAAGGAGCTGGCATCTCACTCTCTTTGAATCTTCTTTATCATGCTAAGAGGAGCAGGAAAAAGCAAAAAATTTCAGAATTGCACCTTGCAATGCGGAGAAATTACTGTTTGTGCTTTTACAATATTCATTGATTTTTGCCATTGAAAAACATCATGTTATTCATATACCAGAAATGTTTGAAGCTACTGACTGAATGAAAGGAGCTGGCATCTCACTCTCTTTGAATCTTCTTTATCATGCTAAGAGGAGCAGGAAAAAGCAAAAAATTTCAGAATTGCACCTTGCAATGCGGAGAAATTACTGTTTGTGCATTTACAATATTCATTGATTTTTGCCATTGAAAAATGTCCAGAAATGATTGAAGCTGCTGACTGAATGAAAGGAGCTGGCATCTCACTCTCTTTGAATCTTCTTTATCATGCTAAGAGGAGCAGGAAAAAGCAAAAAATTTCAGAATTGCACCTTGCAATGCGGAGAAATTACTGTTTGTGCATTTACAATATTCATTGATTTTTGCCATTGAAAAACATCATGTTATTCATATACCAGAAATGATTGAAGCTACTGACTGAATGAAAGGAGCTGGCATCTCACTCTCTTTGAATCTTCTTTATCATGCTAAGAGGAGCAGGAAAAAGCAAAAAATTTCAGAATTGCACCTTGCAATGCGGAAAAATTACTGTTTGTGCATTTACAATATTCATTGATTTTTGCCATTGAAAAACGTCCAGAAATGATTGAAGCTACTGACTGAATGAAAGGAGCTGGCATCTCACTCTCTTTGAATCTTCTTTATCATGCTAAGAGGAGCAGGAAAAAGCAAAAAATTTCAGAATTGCACCTTGCAATGCGGAGAAATTACTGTTTGTGCATTTACAATATTCATTGATTTTTGCCATTGAAAAACGTCCAGAAATGATTGAAGCTACTGACTGAATGAAAGGAGCTGGCATCTCACTCTCTTTGAATCTTCTTTATCATGCTAAGAGGAGCAGGAAAAAGCAAAAAATTTCAGAATTGCACCTTGCAATGCGGAGAAATTACTGTTTGTGCATTTACAATATTCATTGATTTTTGCCATTGAAAAACATCATGTTATTCATATACCAGAAATGTTTGAAGCTACTGACTGAATGAAAGGAGCTGGCATCTCACTCTCTTTGAATCTTCTTTATCATGCTAAGAGGAGCAGGAAAAAGCAAAAAATTTCAGAATTGCACCTTGCAATGCGGAGAAATTACTGTTTGTGCATTTACAATATTCATTGATTTTTGCCATTGAAAAACGTCCAGAAATGATTGAAGCTACTGACTGAATGAAAGGAGCTGGCATCTCACTCTCTTTGAATCTTCTTTATCATGCTAATAGGAGCAGGAAAAAGCAAAAAATTTCAGAATTGCACCTTGCAATGCGGAGAAATTACTGTTTGTGCATTTACAATATTCATTGATTTTTGCCATTGAAAAACATCATGTTATTCATATACCAGAAATGATTGAAGCTACTGACTGAATGAAAGGAGCTGGCATCTCGCTCTCTTTGAATCTTCTTTATCATGCTAAGAGGAGCAGGAAAAAGCAAAAAATTTCAGAATTGCACCTTGCAATGCGGAGAAATTACTGTTTGTGCATTTACAATATTCATTGATTTTTGCCATTGAAAAACGTCCAGAAATGATTGAAGCTACTGACTGAATGAAAGGAGCTGGCATCTCACTCTCTTTGAATCTTCTTTATCATGCTAAGAGGAGCAGGAAAAAGCAAAAAATTTCAGAATTGCACCTTGCAATGTGGAGAAATTACTGTTTGTGCATTTACAATATTCATTGATTTTTGCCATTGAAAAACATCATGTTATTCATATACCAGAAATGATTGAAGCTACTGACTGAATGAAAGGAGCTGGCATCTCACTCTCTTTGAATCTTCTTTATCATGCTAAGAGGAGCAGGAAAAAGCAAAAAATTTCAGAATTGCACCTTGCAATGCGGAGAAATTACTGTTTGTGCATTTACAATATTCATTGATTTTTGCCATTGAAAAACGTCCAGAAATGATTGAAGCTACTGACTGAATGAAAGGAGCTGGCATCTCACTCTCTTTGAATCTTCTTTATCATGCTAAGAGGAGCAGGAAAAAGCAAAAAATTTCAGAATTGCACCTTGCAATGCGGAGAAATTACTGTTTGTGCTTTTACAATATTCATTGATTTTTGCCATTGAAAAACATCATGTTATTCATATACCAGAAATGTTTGAAGCTACTGACTGAATGAAAGGAGCTGGCATCTCACTCTCTTTGAATCTTCTTTATCATGCTAAGAGGAGCAGGAAAAAGCAAAAAATTTCAGAATTGCACCTTGCAATGCGGAGAAATTACTGTTTGTGCATTTACAATATTCATTGATTTTTGCCATTGAAAAACGTCCAGAAATGATTGAAGCTACTGACTGAATGAAAGGAGCTGGCATCTCACTCTCTTTGAATCTTCTTTATCATGCTAAGAGGAGCAGGAAAAAGCAAAAAATTTCAGAATTGCACCTTGCAATGCGGAGAAATTACTGTTTGTGCATTTACAATATTCATTGATTTTTGCCATTGAAAAACGTCCAGAAATGATTGAAGCTACTGACTGAATGAAAGGAGCTGGCATCTCACTCTCTTTGAATCTTCTTTATCATGCTAAGAGGAGCAGGAAAAAGCAAAAAATTTCAGAATTGCACCTTGCAATGCGGAGAAATTACTGTTTGTGCATTTACAATATTCATTGATTTTTGCCATTGAAAAACGTCCAGAAATGATTGAAGCTACTGACTGAATGAAAGGAGCTGGCATCTCACTCTCTTTGAATCTTCTTTATCATGCTAAGAGGAGCAGGAAAAAGCAAAAAATTTCAGAATTGCACCTTGCAATGCGGAGAAATTACTGTTTGTGCATTTACAATATTCATTGATTTTTGCCATTGAAAAACATCATGTTATTCATATACCAGAAATGTTTGAAGCTACTGACTGAATGAAAGGAGCTGGCATCTCACTCTCTTTGAATATTCTTTATCATGCTAAGAGGAGCAGGAAAAAGCAAAAAATTTCAGAATTGCACCTTGCAATGCGGAGAAATTACTGTTTGTGCATTTACAATATTCATTGATTTTTGCCATTGAAAAACATCCAGAAATGATTGAAGCTACTGACTGAATGAAAGGAGCTGGCATCTCACTCTCTTTGAATCTTCTTTATCATGCTAAGAGGAGCAGGAAAAAGCAAAAAATTTCAGAATTGCACCTTGCAATGCGGAGAAATTACTGTTTGTGCATTTACAATATTCATTGATTTTTGCCATTGAAAAACATCATGTTATTCATATACCAGAAATGATTGAAGCTACTGACTGAATGAAAGGAGCTGGCATCTCGCTCTCTTTGAATCTTCTTTATCATGCTAAGAGGAGCAGGAAAAAGCAAAAAATTTCAGAATTGCACCTTGCAATGCGGAGAAATTACTGTTTGTGCATTTACAATATTCATTGATTTTTGCCATTGAAAAACGTCCAGAAGAGATTGAAGCTACTGACTGAATGAAAGGAGCTGGCATCTCACTCTCTTTGAATCTTCTTTATCATGCTAAGAGGAGCAGGAAAAAGCAAAAAATTTCAGAATTGCACCTTGCAATGTGGAGAAATTACTGTTTGTGCATTTACAATATTCCTTGATTTTTGCCATTGAAAAACATCATGTTATTCATATACCAGAAATGATTGAAGCTACTGACTGAATGAAAGGAGCTGGCATCTCACTCTCTTTGAATCTTCTTTATCATGCTAAGAGGAGCAGGAAAAAGCAAAAAAATTCAGAATTGCACCTTGCAATGCGGAGAAATTACTGTTTGTGCATTTACAATATTCATTGATTTTTGCCATTGAAAAACGTCCAGAAATGATTGAAGCTACTGACTGAATGAAAGGAGCTGGCATCTCACTCTCTTTGAATCTTCTTTATCATGCTAAGAGGAGCAGGAAAAAGCAAAAAATTTCAGAATTGCACCTTGCAATGCGGAGAAATTACTGTTTGTGCTTTTACAATATTCATTGATTTTTGCCATTGAAAAACATCATGTTATTCATATACCAGAAATGTTTGAAGCTACTGACTGAATGAAAGGAGCTGGCATCTCACTCTCTTTGAATCTTCTTTATCATGCTAAGAGGAGCAGGAAAAAGCAAAAAATTTCAGAATTGCACCTTGCAATGCGGAGAAATTACTGTTTGTGCATTTACAATATTCATTGATTTTTGCCATTGAAAAACGTCCAGAAATGATTGAAGCTACTGACTGAATGAAAGGAGCTGGCATCTCACTCTCTTTGAATCTTCTTTATCATGCTAAGAGGAGCAGGAAAAAGCAAAAAATTTCAGAATTGCACCTTGCAATGCGGAGAAATTACTGTTTGTGCATTTACAATATTCATTGATTTTTGCCATTGAAAAACGTCCAGAAATGATTGAAGCTACTGACTGAATGAAAGGAGCTGGCATCTCACTCTCTTTGAATCTTCTTTATCATGCTAAGAGGAGCAGGAAAAAGCAAAAAATTTCAGAATTGCAACTTGCAATGCGGAGAAATTACTGTTTGTGCATTTACAATATTCATTGATTTTTGCCATTGAAAAACATCATGTTATTCATATACCAGAAATGATTGAAGCTACTGACTGAATGAAAGGAGCTGGCATCTCACTCTCTTTGAATCTTCTTTATCATGCTAAGAGGAGCAGGAAAAAGCAAAAAATTTCAGAATTGCACCTTGCAATGCGGAGAAATTACTGTTTGTGCATTTACAATATTCATTGATTTTTGCCATTGAAAAACGTCCAGAAATGATTGAAGCTACTGACTGAATGAAAGGAGCTGGCATCTCACTCTCTTTGAATCTTCTTTATCATGCTAAGAGGAGCAGGAAAAAGCAAAAAATTTCAGAATTGCACCTTGCAATGCGGAGAAATTACTGTTTGTGCATTTACAATATTCATTGATTTTTGCCATTGAAAAACGTCCAGAAATGATTGAAGCTACTGACTGAATGAAAGAAGCTGGCATCTCACTCTCTTTGAATCTTCTTTATCATGCTAAGAGGAGCAGGAAAAAGCAAAAAATTTCAGAATTGCACCTTGCAATGCGGAGAAATTACTGTTTGTGCATTTACAATATTCATTAATTTTTGCCATTGAAAAACATCATGTTATTCATATCCCAGAAATGTTTGAAGCTACTGACTGAATGAAAGAAGCTGGCATCTCACTCTCTTTGAATCTTCTTTATCATGCTAAGAGGAGCAGGAAAAAGCAAAAAATTTCAGAATTGCACCTTGCAATGCGGAGAAATTACTGTTTGTGCATTTACAATATTCATTGATTTTTGCCATTGAAAAACGTCCAGAAATGATTGAAGCTACTGACTGAATGAAAGGAGCTGGCATCTCACTCTCTTTGAATCTTCTTTATCATGCTAAGAGGAGCAGGAAAAAGCAAAAAATTTCAGAATTACACCTTGCAATGCGGAGAAATTACTGTTTGTGCATTTACAATATTCATTGATTTTTGCCATTGAAAACCATCATGTTATTCATATACCAGAAATGTTTGAAGCTACTGACTGAATGAAAGGAGCTGGCATCTCACTCTCTTTGAATCTTCTTTATCATGCTAAGAGGAGCAGGAAAAAGCAAAAAATTTCAGAATTGCACCTTGCAATGCGGAGAAATTACTGTTTGTGCATTTACAATATTCATTGATTTTTGCCATTGAAAAACGTCCAGAAATGATTGAAGATACTGACTGAATGAAAGGAGCTGGCATCTCACTCTCTTTGAATCTTCTTTATCATGCTGAGGAGCAGTAAAATGCAAGAAATTTCAGAATTGCACCTTGCAATGCGGAGAAATTACTGTTTGTGCATTTACAATATTCATTGATTTTTGCCATTGAAAAACATCCAGAAATGATTGAAGCTACTGACTGAATGAAAGGAGCTGGCATCTCACTCTCTTTGAATCTTCTTTATCATGCTAAGAGGAGCAGGAAAAAGCAAAAAATTTCAGAATTGCACCTTGCAATGCGGAGAAATTACTGTTTGTGCATTTACAATATTCATTGATTTTTGCCATTGAAAAACGTCCAGAAATGATTGAAGCAACTGACTGAATGAAAGGAGCTGGCATCTCACTCTCTTTGAATCTTCTTTATCATGCTAAGAGGAGCAGGAAAAAGCAAAAAATTTCAGAATTGCACCTTGCAATGCGGAGAAATTACTGTTTGTGCATTTACAATATTCATTGATTTTTGCCATTGAAAAACGTCCAGAAATAATTGAAGCTACTGACTGAATGAAAGGAGCTGGCATCTCACTCTCTTTGAATCTTCTTTATCATGCTAAGAGGAGCAGGAAAAAGCAAAAAATTTCAGAATTGCAACTTGCAATGCGGAGAAATTACTGTTTGTGCATTTACAATATTCATTGATTTTTGCCATTGAAAAACATCATGTTATTCATATACCAGAAATGATTGAAGCTACTGACTGAATGAAAGGAGCTGGCATCTCACTCTCTTTGAATCTTCTTTATCATGCTAAGAGGAGCAGGAAAAAGCAAAAAATTTCAGAATTGCACCTTGCAATGCGGAGAAATTACTGTTTGTGCATTTACAATATTCATTGATTTTTGCCATTGAAAAACGTCCAGAAATGATTGAAGCTACTGACTGAATGAAAGGAGCTGGCATCTCACTCTCTTTGAATCTTCTTTATCATGCTAAGAGGAGCAGGAAAAAGCAAAAAATTTCAGAATTGCACCTTGCAATGCGGAGAAATTACTGTTTGTGCTTTTACAATATTCATTGATTTTTGCCATTGAAAAACATCATGTTATTCATATACCAGAAATGTTTGAAGCTACTGACTGAATGAAAGGAGCTGGCATCTCACTCTCTTTGAATCTTCTTTATCATGCTAAGAGGAGCAGGAAAAAGCAAAAAATTTCAGAATTGCACCTTGCAATGCGGAGAAATTACTGTTTGTGCATTTACAATATTCATTGATTTTTGCCATTGAAAAATGTCCAGAAATGATTGAAGCTGCTGACTGAATGAAAGGAGCTGGCATCTCACTCTCTTTGAATCTTCTTTATCATGCTAAGAGGAGCAGGAAAAAGCAAAAAATTTCAGAATTGCACCTTGCAATGCGGAGAAATTACTGTTTGTGCATTTACAATATTCATTGATTTTTGCCATTGAAAAACATCATGTTATTCATATACCAGAAATGATTGAAGCTACTGACTGAATGAAAGGAGCTGGCATCTCACTCTCTTTGAATCTTCTTTATCATGCTAAGAGGAGCAGGAAAAAGCAAAAAATTTCAGAATTGCACCTTGCAATGCGGAGAAATTACTGTTTGTGCATTTACAATATTCATTGATTTTTGCCATTGAAAAACGTCCAGAAATGATTGAAGCTACTGACTGAATGAAAGGAGCTGGCATCTCACTCTCTTTGAATCTTCTTTATCATGCTAAGAGGAGCAGGAAAAAGCAAAAAATTTCAGAATTGCACCTTGCAATGCGGAGAAATTACTGTTTGTGCATTTACAATATTCATTGATTTTTGCCATTGAAAAACGTCCAGAAATGATTGAAGCTACTGACTGAATGAAAGGAGCTGGCATCTCACTCTCTTTGAATCTTCTTTATCATGCTAAGAGGAGCAGGAAAAAGCAAAAAATTTCAGAATTGCACCTTGCAATGCGGAGAAATTACTGTTTGTGCATTTACAATATTCATTGATTTTTGCCATTGAAAAACATCATGTTATTCATATACCAGAAATGATTGAAGCTACTGACTGAATGAAAGGAGCTGGCATCTCGCTCTCTTTGAATCTTCTTTATCATGCTAAGAGGAGCAGGAAAAAGCAAAAAATTTCAGAATTGCACCTTGCAATGCGGAGAAATTACTGTTTGTGCATTTACAATATTCATTGATTTTTGCCATTGAAAAACGTCCAGAAATGATTGAAGCTACTGACTGAATGAAAGGAGCTGGCATCTCACTCTCTTTGAATCTTCTTTATCATGCTAAGAGGAGCAGGAAAAAGCAAAAAATTTCAGAATTGCACCTTGCAATGTGGAGAAATTACTGTTTGTGCATTTACAATATTCATTGATTTTTGCCATTGAAAAACATCATGTTATTCATATACCAGAAATGATTGAAGCTACTGACTGAATGAAAGGAGCTGGCATCTCACTCTCTTTGAATCTTCTTTATCATGCTAAGAGGAGCAGGAAAAAGCAAAAAATTTCAGAATTGCACCTTGCAATGCGGAGAAATTACTGTTTGTGCATTTACAATATTCATTGATTTTTGCCATTGAAAAACGTCCAGAAATGATTGAAGCTACTGACTGAATGAAAGGAGCTGGCATCTCACTCTCTTTGAATCTTCTTTATCATGCTAAGAGGAGCAGGAAAAAGCAAAAAATTTCAGAATTGCACCTTGCAATGCGGAGAAATTACTGTTTGTGCTTTTACAATATTCATTGATTTTTGCCATTGAAAAACATCATGTTATTCATATACCAGAAATGTTTGAAGCTACTGACTGAATGAAAGGAGCTGGCATCTCACTCTCTTTGAATCTTCTTTATCATGCTAAGAGGAGCAGGAAAAAGCAAAAAATTTCAGAATTGCACCTTGCAATGCGGAGAAATTACTGTTTGTGCATTTACAATATTCATTGATTTTTGCCATTGAAAAACGTCCAGAAATGATTGAAGCTACTGACTGAATGAAAGGAGCTGGCATCTCACTCTCTTTGAATCTTCTTTATCATGCTAAGAGGAGCAGGAAAAAGCAAAAAATTTCAGAATTGCACCTTGCAATGCGGAGAAATTACTGTTTGTGCATTTACAATATTCATTGATTTTTGCCATTGAAAAACGTCCAGAAATGATTGAAGCTACTGACTGAATGAAAGGAGCTGGCATCTCACTCTCTTTGAATCTTCTTTATCATGCTAAGAGGAGCAGGAAAAAGCAAAAAATTTCAGAATTGCAACTTGCAATGCGGAGAAATTACTGTTTGTGCATTTACAATATTCATTGATTTTTGCCATTGAAAAACATCATGTTATTCATATACCAGAAATGATTGAAGCTACTGACTGAATGAAAGGAGCTGGCATCTCACTCTCTTTGAATCTTCTTTATCATGCTAAGAGGAGCAGGAAAAAGCAAAAAATTTCAGAATTGCACCTTGCAATGCGGAGAAATTACTGTTTGTGCATTTACAATATTCATTGATTTTTGCCATTGAAAAACGTCCAGAAATGATTGAAGCTACTGACTGAATGAAAGGAGCTGGCATCTCACTCTCTTTGAATCTTCTTTATCATGCTAAGAGGAGCAGGAAAAAGCAAAAAATTTCAGAATTGCACCTTGCAATGCGGAGAAATTACTGTTTGTGCTTTTACAATATTCATTGATTTTTGCCATTGAAAAACATCATGTTATTCATATACCAGAAATGTTTGTAGCTACTGACTGAATGAAAGGAGCTGGCATCTCACTCTCTTTGAATCTTCTTTATCATGCTAAGAGGAGCAGGAAAAAGCAAAAAATTTCAGAATTGCACCTTGCAATGCGGAGAAATTACTGTTTGTGCATTTACAATATTCATTGATTTTTGCCATTGAAAAACATCATGTTATTCATATACCAGAAATGATTGAAGCTACTGACTGAATGAAAGGAGCTGGCATCTTACTCTCTTTGAATCTTCTTTGTCATGCTAAGAGGAGCAGGAAAAAGCAAAAAATTTCAGAATTGCACCTTGCAATGCGGAGAAATTACTGTTTGTGCATTTACAATATTCATTGATTTTTGCCATTGAAAAACGTCCAGAAATGATTGAAGCTACTGACTGAATGAAAGGAGCTGGCATCTCACTCTCTTTGAATCTTCTTTATCATGCTAAGAGGAGCAGGAAAAAGCAAAAAATTTCAGAATTGCACCTTGCAATGCGGAGAAATTACTGTTTGTGCATTTACAATATTCATTGATTTTTGCCATTGAAAAACGTCCAGAAATGATTGAAGCTACTGACTGAATGAAAGGAGCTGGCATCTCACTCTCTTTGAATCTTCTTTATCATGCTAAGAGGAGCAGGAAAAAGCAAAAAATTTCAGAATTGCACCTTGCAATGCGGAGAAATTACTGTTTGTGCATTTACAATATTCATTGATTTTTGCCATTGAAAAACATCATGTTATTCATATACCAGAAATGTTTGTAGCTACTGACTGAATGAAAGGAGCTGGCATCTCACTCTCTTTGAATCTTCTTTATCATGCTAAGAGGAGCAGGAAAAAGCAAAAAATTTCAGAATTGCACCTTGCAATGCGGAGAAATTACTGTTTGTGCATTTACAATATTCATTGATTTTTGCCATTGAAAAACGTCCAGAAATGATTGAAGCTACTGACTGAATGAAAGGAGCTGGCATCTCACTCTCTTTGAATCTTCTTTATCATGCTAAGAGGAGCAGGAAAAAGCAAAAAATTTCAGAATTGCACCTTGCAATGCGGAGAAATTACTGTTTGTGCATTTACAATATTCATTGATTTTTGCCATTGAAAAACGTCCAGAAATGATTGAAGCTACTGACTGAATGAAAGGAGCTGGCATCTCACTCTCTTTGAATCTTCTTTATCATGCTAAGAGGAGCAGGAAAAAGCAAAAAATTTCAGAATTGCACCTTGCAATGCGGAGAAATTACTCTTTGTGCATTTACAATATTCATTGATTTTTGCCATTGAAAAACATCATGTTATTCATATACCAGAAATGTTTGAAGCTACTGACTGAATGAAAGGAGCTGGCATCTCACTCTCTTTGAATCTTCTTTATCATGCTAAGAGGAGCAGGAAAAAGCAAAAAATTTCAGAATTGCACCTTGCAATGCGGAGAAATTACTGTTTGTGCATTTACAATATTCATTGATTTTTGCCATTGAAAAACATCATGTTATTCATATACCAGAAATGTTTGAAGCTACTGACTGAATGAAAGGAGCTGGCATCTCACTCTCTTTGAATCTTCTTTATCATGCTAAGAGGAGCAGGAAAAAGCAAAAAATTTCAGAATTGCACCTTGCAATGCGGAGAAATTACTGTTTGTGCATTTACAATATTCATTGATTTTTGCCATTGAAAAACGTCCAGAAATGATTGAAGCTACTGACTGAATGAAAGGAGCTGGCATCTCACTCTCTTTGAATCTTCTTTATCATGCTAAGAGGAGCAGGAAAAAGCAAAAAATTTCAGAATTGCACCTTGCAATGCGGAGAAATTACTGTTTGTGCATTTACAATATTCATTGATTTTTGCCATTGAAAAACATCATGTTATTCATATACCAGAAATGATTGAAGCTACTGACTGAATGAAAGGAGCTGGCATCTCGCTCTCTTTGAATCTTCTTTATCATGCTAAGAGGAGCAGGAAAAAGCAAAAAATTTCAGAATTGCACCTTGCAATGCGGAGAAATTACTGTTTGTGCATTTACAATATTCATTGATTTTTGCCATTGAAAAACGTCCAGAAATGATTGAAGCTACTGACTGAATGAAAGGAGCTGTCATCTCACTCTCTTTGAATCTTCTTTATCATGCTAAGAGGAGCAGGAAAAAGCAAAAAATTTCAGAATTGCACCTTGCAATGTGGAGAAATTACTGTTTGTGCATTTACAATATTCATTGATTTTTGCCATTGAAAAACATCATGTTATTCATATACCAGAAATGATTGAAGCTACTGACTGAATGAAAGGAGCTGGCATCTCACTCTCTTTGAATCTTCTTTATCATGCTAAGAGGAGCAGGAAAAAGCAAAAAATTTCAGAATTGCACCTTGCAATGCGGAGAAATTACTGTTTGTGCATTTACAATATTCATTGATTTTTGCCATTGAAAAACGTCCAGAAATGATTGAAGCTACTGACTGAATGAAAGGAGCTGGCATCTCACTCTCTTTGAATCTTCTTTATCATGCTAAGAGGAGCAGGAAAAAGCAAAAAATTTCAGAATTGCACCTTGCAATGCGGAGAAATTACTGTTTGTGCTTTTACAATATTCATTGATTTTTGCCATTGAAAAACATCATGTTATTCATATACCAGAAATGTTTGAAGCTACTGACTGAATGAAAGGAGCTGGCATCTCACTCTCTTTGAATCTTCTTTATCATGCTAAGAGGAGCAGGAAAAAGCAAAAAATTTCAGAATTGCACCTTGCAATGCGGAGAAATTACTGTTTGTGCATTTACAATATTCATTGATTTTTGCCATTGAAAAACGTCCAGAAATGATTGAAGCTACTGACTGAATGAAAGGAGCTGGCATCTCACTCTCTTTGAATCTTCTTTATCATGCTAAGAGGAGCAGGAAAAAGCAAAAAATTTCAGAATTGCAACTTGCAATGCGGAGAAATTACTGTTTGTGCATTTACAATATTCATTGATTTTTGCCATTGAAAAACATCATGTTATTCATATACCAGAAATGATTGAAGCTACTGACTGAATGAAAGGAGCTGGCATCTCACTCTCTTTGAATCTTCTTTATCATGCTAAGAGGAGCAGGAAAAAGCAAAAAATTTCAGAATTGCACCTTGCAATGCGGAGAAATTACTGTTTGTGCATTTACAATATTCATTGATTTTTGCCATTGAAAAACGTCCAGAAATGATTGAAGCTACTGACTGAATGAAAGGAGCTGGCATCTCACTCTCTTTGAATCTTCTTTATCATGCTAAGAGGAGCAGGAAAAAGCAAAAAATTTCAGAATTGCACCTTGCAATGCGGAGAAATTACTGTTTGTGCTTTTACAATATTCATTGATTTTTGCCATTGAAAAACATATTATTCATATACCAGAAATGTTTGAAGCTACTGACTGAATGAAAGGAGCTGGCATCTCACTCTCTTTGAATCTTCTTTATCATGCTAAGAGGAGCAGGAAAAAGCAAAAAATTTCAGAATTGCACCTTGCAATGCGGAGAAATTACTGTTTGTGCATTTACAATATTCATTGATTTTTGCCATTGAAAAACGTCCAGAAATGATTGAAGCTACTGACTGAATGAAAGGAGCTGGCATCTCACTCTCTTTGAATCTTCTTTATCATGCTAAGAGGAGCAGGAAAAAGCAAAAAATTTCAGAATTGCACCTTGCAATGCGGAGAAATTACTGTTTGTGCATTTACAATATTCATTGATTTTTGCCATTGAAAAACGTCCAGAAATGATTGAAGCTACTGACTGAATGAAAGGAGCTGGCATCTCACTCTCTTTGAATCTTCTTTATCATGCTAAGAGGAGCAGGAAAAAGCAAAAAATTTCAGAATTGCACCTTGCAATGCGGAGAAATTACTGTTTGTGCATTTACAATATTCATTGATTTTTGCCATTGAAAAACATCATGTTATTCATATACCAGAAATGATTGAAGCTACTGACTGAATGAAAGGAGCTGGCATCTTACTCTCTTTGAATCTTCTTTGTCATGCTAAGAGGAGCAGGAAAAAGCAAAAAATTTCAGAATTGCACCTTGCAATGCGGAGAAATTACTGTTTGTGCATTTACAATATTCATTGATTTTTGCCATTGAAAAACGTCCAGAAATGATTGAAGCTACTGACTGAATGAAAGGAGCTGGCATCTCACTCTCTTTGAATCTTCTTTATCATGCTAAGAGGAGCAGGAAAAAGCAAAAAATTTCAGAATTGCACCTTGCAATGCGGAGAAATTACTGTTTGTGCATTTACAATATTCATTGATTTTTGCCATTGAAAAACGTCCAGAAATGATTGAAGCTACTGACTGAATGAAAGGAGCTGGCATCTCACTCTCTTTGAATCTTCTTTATCATGCTAAGAGGAGCAGGAAAAAGCAAAAAATTTCAGAATTGCACCTTGCAATGCGGAGAAATTACTGTTTGTGCATTTACAATATTCATTGATTTTTGCCATTGAAAAACATCATGTTATTCATATACCAGAAATGTTTGTAGCTACTGACTGAATGAAAGGAGCTGGCATCTCACTCTCTTTGAATCTTCTTTATCATGCTAAGAGGAGCAGGAAAAAGCAAAAAATTTCAGAATTGCACCTTGCAATGCGGAGAAATTACTGTTTGTGCATTTACAATATTCATTGATTTTTGCCATTGAAAAACGTCCAGAAATGATTGAAGCTACTGACTGAATGAAAGGAGCTGGCATCTCACTCTCTTTGAATCTTCTTTATCATGCTAAGAGGAGCAGGAAAAAGCAAAAAATTTCAGAATTGCACCTTACAATGTGGAGAAATTACTGTTTGTGCATTTACAATATTCATTGATTTTTGCCATTGAAAAACATCATGTTATTCATATACCAGAAATGATTGAAGCTACTGACTGAATGAAAGCAGCTGGCATCTCACTCTCTTTGAATCTTCTTTATCATGCTAAGAGGAGCAGGAAAAAGCAAAAAATTTCAGAATTGCACCTTGCAATGCGGAGAAATTACTGTTTGTGCATTTACAATATTCATTGATTTTTGCCATTGAAAAACATCATGTTATTCATATACCAGAAATGTTTGAAGCTACTGACTGAATGAAAGGAGCTGGCATCTCACTCTCTTTGAATCTTCTTTATCATGCTAAGAGGAGCAGGAAAAAGCAAAAAATTTCAGAATTGCACCTTGCAATGCGGAGAAATTACTGTTTGTGCATTTACAATATTCATTGATTTTTGCCATTGAAAAACGTCCAGAAATGATTGAAGCTACTGACTGAATGAAAGGAGCTGGCATCTCACTCTCTTTGAATCTTCTTTATCATGCTAAGAGGAGCAGGAAAAAGCAAAAAATTTCAGAATTGCACCTTGCAATGCGGAGAAATTACTGTTTGTGCATTTACAATATTCATTGATTTTTGCCATTGAAAAACGTCCAGAAATGATTGAAGCTACTGACTGAATGAAAGGAGCTGGCATCTCACTCTCTTTGAGTCTTCTTTATCATGCTAAGAGGAGCAGGAAAAAGCAAAAAATTTCAGAATTGCAACTTGCAATGCGGAGAAATTACTGTTTGTGAATTTACAATATTCATTGATTTTTGCCATTGAAAAACATCATGTTATTCATATACCAGAAATGATTGAAGCTACTGACTGAATGAAAGGAGCTGGCATCTCACTCTCTTTGAATCTTCTTTATCATGCTAAGAGGAGCAGGAAAAAGCAAAAAATTTCAGAATTGCACCTTGCAATGCGGAGAAATTACTGTTTGTGCATTTACAATATTCATTGATTTTTGCCATTGAAAAACGTCCAGAAATGATTGAAGCTACTGACTGAATGAAAGGAGCTGGCATCTCACTCTCTTTGAATCTTCTTTATCATGCTAAGAGGAGCAGGAAAAAGCAAAAAATTTCAGAATTGCACCTTGCAATGCGGAGAAATTACTGTTTGTGCTTTTACAATATTCATTGATTTTTGCCATTGAAAAACATCATATTATTCATATACCAGAAATGTTTGAAGCTACTGACTGAATGAAAGGACCTGGCATCTCACTCTCTTTGAATCTTCTTTATCATGCTAAGAGGAGCAGGAAAAAGCAAAAAATTTCAGAATTGCACCTTGCAATGCGGAGAAATTACTGTTTGTGCATTTACAATATTCATTGATTTTTGCCATTGAAAAACGTCCAGAAATGATTGAAGCTACTGACTGAATGAAAGGAGCTGGCATCTCACTCTCTTTGAATCTTCTTTATCATGCTAAGAGGAGCAGGAAAAAGCAAAAAATTTCAGAATTGCACCTTGCAATGCGGAGAAATTACTGTTTGTGCATTTACAATATTCATTGATTTTTGCCATTGAAAAACGTCCAGAAATGATTGAAGCTACTGACTGAATGAAAGGAGCTGGCATCTCACTCTCTTTGAATCTTCTTTATCATGCTAAGAGGAGCAGGAAAAAGCAAAAAATTTCAGAATTGCACCTTGCAATGCGGAGAAATTACTGTTTGTGCATTTACAATATTCATTGATTTTTGCCATTGAAAAACATCATGTTATTCATATACCAGAAATGATTGAAGCTACTGACTGAATGAAAGGAGCTGGCATCTTACTCTCTTTGAATCTTCTTTGTCATGCTAAGAGGAGCAGGAAAAAGCAAAAAATTTCAGAATTGCACCTTGCAATGCGGAGAAATTACTGTTTGTGCATTTACATTATTCATTGATTTTTGCCATTGAAAAACGTCCAGAAATGATTGAAGCTACTGACTGAATGAAAGGAGCTGGCATCTCACTCTCTTTGAATCTTCTTTATCATGCTAAGAGGAGCAGGAAAAAGCAAAAAATTTCAGAATTGCACCTTGCAATGCGGAGAAATTACTGTTTGTGCATTTACAATATTCATTGATTTTTGCCATTGAAAAACGTCCAGAAATGATTGAAGCTACTGACTGAATGAAAGGAGCTGGCATCTCACTCTCTTTGAATCTTCTTTATCATGCTAAGAGGAGCAGGAAAAAGCAAAAAATTTCAGAATTGCAACTTGCAATGCGGAGAAATTACTGTTTGTGCATTTACAATATTCATTGATTTTTGCCATTGAAAAACATCATGTTATTCATATACCAGAAATGATTGAAGCTACTGACTGAATGAAAGGAGCTGGCATCTCACTCTCTTTGAATCTTCTTTATCATGCTAAGAGGAGCAGGAAAAAGCAAAAAATTTCAGAATTGCACCTTGCAATGCGGAGAAATTACTGTTTGTGCATTTACAATATTCATTGATTTTTGCCATTGAAAAACGTCCAGAAATGATTGAAGCTACTGACTGAATGAAAGGAGCTGGCATCTCACTCTCTTTGAATCTTCTTTATCATGCTAAGAGGAGCAGGAAAAAGCAAAAAATTTCAGAATTGCACCTTGCAATGCGGAGAAATTACTGTTTGTGCTTTTACAATATTCATTGATTTTTGCCATTGAAAAACATCATATTATTCATATACCAGAAATGTTTGAAGCTACTGACTGAATGAAAGGACCTGGCATCTCACTCTCTTTGAATCTTCTTTATCATGCTAAGAGGAGCAGGAAAAAGCAAAAAATTTCAGAATTGCACCTTGCAATGCGGAGAAATTACTGTTTGTGCATTTACAATATTCATTGATTTTTGCCATTGAAAAACGTCCAGAAATGATTGAAGCTACTGACTGAATGAAAGGAGCTGGCATCTCACTCTCTTTGAATCTTCTTTATCATGCTAAGAGGAGCAGGAAAAAGCAAAAAATTTCAGAATTGCACCTTGCAATGCGGAGAAATTACTGTTTGTGCATTTACAATATTCATTGATTTTTGCCATTGAAAAACGTCCAGAAATGATTGAAGCTACTGACTGAATGAAAGGAGCTGGCATCTCACTCTCTTTGAATCTTCTTTATCATGCTAAGAGGAGCAGGAAAAAGCAAAAAATTTCAGAATTGCACCTTGCAATGCGGAGAAATTACTGTTTGTGCATTTACAATATTCATTGATTTTTGCCATTGAAAAACATCATGTTATTCATATACCAGAAATGATTGAAGCTACTGACTGAATGAAAGGAGCTGGCATCTTACTCTCTTTGAATCTTCTTTGTCATGCTAAGAGGAGCAGGAAAAAGCAAAAAATTTCAGAATTGCACCTTGCAATGCGGAGAAATTACTGTTTGTGCATTTACAATATTCATTGATTTTTGCCATTGAAAAACGTCCAGAAATGATTGAAGCTACTGACTGAATGAAAGGAGCTGGCATCTCACTCTCTTTGAATCTTCTTTATCATGCTAAGAGGAGCAGGAAAAAGCAAAAAATTTCAGAATTGCACCTTGCAATGCGGAGAAATTACTGTTTGTGCATTTACAATATTCATTGATTTTTGCCATTGAAAAACGTCCAGAAATGATTGAAGCTACTGACTGAATGAAAGGAGCTGGCATCTCACTCTCTTTGAATCTTCTTTATCATGCTAAGAGGAGCAGGAAAAAGCAAAAAATTTCAGAATTGCACCTTGCAATGCGGAGAAATTACTGTTTGTGCATTTACAATATTCATTGATTTTTGCCATTGAAAAACATCATGTTATTCATATACCAGAAATGTTTGTAGCTACTGACTGAATGAAATGAGCTGGCATCTCACTCTCTTTGAATCTTCTTTATCATGCTAAGAGGAGCAGGAAAAAGCAAAAAATTTCAGAATTGCACCTTGCAATGCGGAGAAATTACTGTTTGTGCATTTACAATATTCATTGATTTTTGCCATTGAAAAACGTCCAGAAATGATTGAAGCTACTGACTGAATGAAAGGAGCTGGCATCTCACTCTCTTTGAATCTTCTTTATCATGCTAAGAGGAGCAGGAAAAAGCAAAAAAATTCAGAATTGCACCTTGCAATGCGGAGAAATTACTGTTTGTGCATTTACAATATTCATTGATTTTTGCCATTGAAAAACGTCCAGAAATGATTGAAGCTACTGACTGAATGAAAGGAGCTGGCATCTCACTCTCTTTGAATCTTCTTTATCATGCTAAGAGGAGCAGGAAAAAGCAAAAAATTTCAGAATTGCACCTTGCAATGCGGAGAAATTACTCTTTGTGCATTTACAATATTCATTGATTTTTGCCATTGAAAAACATCATGTTATTCATATACCAGAAATGTTTGAAGCTACTGACTGAATGAAAGGAGCTGGCATCTCACTCTCTTTGAATCTTCTTTATCATGCTAAGAGGAGCAGGAAAAAGCAAAAAATTTCAGAATTGCACCTTGCAATGCGGAGAAATTACTGTTTGTGCATTTACAATATTCATTGATTTTTGCCATTGAAAAACATCATGTTATTCATATACCAGAAATGTTTGAAGCTACTGACTGAATGAAAGGAGCTGGCATCTCACTCTCTTTGAATCTTCTTTATCATGCTAAGAGGAGCAGGAAAAAGCAAAAAATTTCAGAATTGCACCTTGCAATGTGGAGAAATTACTGTTTGTGCATTTACAATATTCATTGATTTTTACCATTGAAAAACGTCCAGAAATGATTGAAGCTACTGACTGAATGAAAGTAGCTGGCATCTCACTCTCTTTGAATCTTCTTTATCATGCTAAGAGGAGCAGGAAAAAGCAAAAAATTTCAGACTTGCACCTTGCAATGCGGAGAAATTACTGTTTGTGCATTTACAATATTCATTGATTTTTGCCATTGAAAAACATCATGTTATTCATATACCAGAAATGTTTGAAGCTACTGACTGAATGAAAGGAGCTGGCATCTCACTCTCTTTGAATCTTCTTTATCATGCTAAGAGGAGCAGGAAAAAGCAAAAAATTTCAGAATTGCACCTTGCAATGCGGAGAAATTACTGTTTGTGCATTTACAATATTCATTGATTTTTGCCATTGAAAAACGTCCAGAAATGATTGAAGCTACTGACTGAATGAAAGGAGCTGGCATCTCACTCTCTTTGAATCTTCTTTATCATGCTAAGAGGAGCAGGAAAAAGCAAAAAATTTCAGAATTGCACCTTGCAATGCGGAGAAATTACTGTTTGTGCATTTACAATATTCATTGATTTTTGCCATTGAAAAATGTCCAGAAATGATTGAAGCTACTGACTGAATGAAAGGAGCTGGCATCTCACTCTCTTTGAATCTTCTTTATCATGCTAAGAGGAGCAGGAAAAATCAAAAAATTTCAGAATTGCACCTTGCAATGCGGAGAAATTACTGTTTGTGCATTTACAATATTCAATGATTTTTGCCATTGAAAAACATGTTATTCATATACCAGAAATGTTTGAAGCTACTGACTGAATGAAAGGAGCTGGCACCTCACTCTCTTTGAATCTTCTTTATCATGCTAAGAGGAGCGGGAAAAAGCAAAAAATTTCAGAATTGCACCTTGCAATGCGGAGAAATTACTGTTTGTGCATTTACAATATTCATTGATTTTTGCCATTGAAAAACATCCAGAAATGATTGAAGGTACTGACTGAATGAAAGGAGCTGGCATCTCACTCTCTTTGAATCTTCTTTATCATGCTAAGAGGAGCAGGAAAAAGCAAAAAATTTCAGAATTGCACCTTGCAATGCGGAGAAATTACTGTTTGTGCATTTACAATATTCATTGATTTTTGCCATTGAAAAACGTCCAGAAATGATTGAAGCTACTGACTGAATGAAAGGAGCTGGCATCTCACTCTCTTTGAATCTTCTTTATCATGCTAAGAGGAGCAGGAAAAAGCCAAAAATTTCAGAATTGCACCTTGCAATGCGGAGAAATTACTGTTTGTGCATTTACAATATTCATTGATTTTTGCCATTGAAAAACGTCCAGAAATGATTGAAGCTACTGACTGAATGAAAGGAGCTGGCATCTCACTCTCTTTGAATCTTGTTTATCATGCTAAGAGGAGCAGGAAAAAGCAAAAAATTTCAGAATTGCACCTTGCAATGCGGAGAAATTACTGTTTGTGCATTTACAATATTCATTGATTTTTGCCATTGAAAAACGTCCAGAAATGATTGAAGCTACTGACTGAATGAAAGGAGCTGGCATCTCACTCTCTTTGAATCTTCTTTATCATGCTAAGAGGAGCAGGAAAAAGCAAAAAATTTCAGAATTGCACCTTGCAATGCGGAGAAATTACTGTTTGTGCATTTACAATATTCATTGATTTTTGCCATTGAAAAACATCATGTTATTCATATACCAGAAATGATTGAAGCTACTGACTGAATGAAAGGAGCTGGCATCTCACTCTCTTTGAATCTTCTTTATCATGCTAAGAGGAGCAGGAAAAAGCAAAAAATTTCAGAATTGCACCTTGCAATGCGGAGAAATTACTGTTTGTGCATTTACAATATTCATTGATTTTTGCCATTGAAAAACGTCCAGAAATGATTGAAGCTACTGACTGAATGAAAGGAACTGGCATCTCACTCTCTTTGAATCTTCTTTATCATGCTAAGAGGAGCAGGAAAAAGCAAAAAATTTCAGAATTGCACCTTGCAATGCGGAGAAATTACTGTTTGTGCATTTACAAAATTCATTGATTTTTGCCATTGAAAAACATCATGTTATTCATATACCAGAAATGTTTGAAGCTACTGACTGAATGAAAGGAGCTGACATCTCACTCTCTTTGAATCTTCTTAATCATGCTAAGAGGAGCAGGAAAAAGCAAAAAATTTCAGAATTGCACCTTGCAATGCGGAGAAATTACTGTTTGTGCATTTACAATATTCATTGATTTTTGCCATTGAAAAACGTCCAGAAATGATTGAAGCTACTGACTGAATGAAAGGAGCTGACATCTCACTCTCTTTGAATCTTCTTTATCATGCTAAGAGGAGCAGGAAAAAGCAAAAAATTTCAGAATTGCACCTTGCAATGCGGAGAAATTACTGTTTGTGCATTTACAATATTCATTGATTTTTGCCATTGAAAAACGTCCAGAAATGATTGAAGCTACTGACTGAATGAAAGGAGCTGGCATCTCACTCTCTTTGAATCTTCTTTATCATGCTAAGAGGAGCAGGAAAAAGCAAAAAATTTCAGAATTGCACCTTGCAATGTGGAGAAATTACTGTTTGTGCATTTACAATATTCATTGATTTTTACCATTGAAAAACGTCCAGAAATGATTGAAGCTACTGACTGAATGAAAGTAGCTGGCATCTCACTCTCTTTGAATCTTCTTTATCATGCTAAGAGGAGCAGGAAAAAGCAAAAAATTTCAGACTTGCACCTTGCAATGCGGAGAAATTACTGTTTGTGCATTTACAATATTCATTGATTTTTGCCATTGAAAAACATCATGTTATTCATATACCAGAAATGTTTGAAGCTACTGACTGAATGAAAGGAGCTGGCATCTCACTCTCTTTGAATCTTCTTTATCATGCTAAGAGGAGCAGGAAAAAGCAAAAAATTTCAGAATTGCACCTTGCAATGCGGAGAAATTACTGTTTGTGCATTTACATTATTCATTGATTTTTGCCATTGAAAAACGTCCAGAAATGATTGAAGCTACTGACTGAATGAAAGGAGCTGGCATCTCACTCTCTTTGAATCTTATTTATCATGCTAAGAGGAGCAGGAAAAAGCAAAAAATTTCAGAATTGCACCTTGCAATGCGGAGAAATTACTGTTTGTGCATTTACAATATTCATTGATTTTTGCCATTGAAAAACGTCCAGAAATGATTGAAGCTACTGACTGAATGAAAGGAGCAGGCATCTCACTCTCTTTGAATCTTCTTTATCATGCTAAGAGGAGCAGGAAAAATCAAAAAATTTCAGAATTTCACCTTGCAATGCGGAGAAATTACTGTTTGTGCATTTACAATATTCAATGATTTTTGCCATTGAAAAACATGTTATTCATATACCAGAAATGTTTGAAGCTACTGACTGAATGAAAGGAGCTGGCACCTCACTCTCTTTGAATCTTCTTTATCATGCTAAGAGGAGCGGGAAAAAGCAAAAAATTTCAGAATTGCACCTTGCAATGCGGAGAAATTACTGTTTGTGCATTTACAATATTCATTGATTTTTGCCATTGAAAAACATCCAGAAATGATTGAAGGTACTGACTGAATGAAAGGAGCTGGCATCTCACTCTCTTTGAATCTTCTTTATCATGCTAAGAGGAGCAGGAAAAAGCAAAAAATTTCAGAATTGCACCTTGCAATGCGGAGAAATTACTGTTTGTGCATTTACAATATTCATTGATTTTTGCCATTGAAAAACGTCCAGAAATGATTGAAGCTACTGACTGAATGAAAGGAGCTGGCATCTCACTCTCTTTGAATCTTCTTTATCATGCTAAGAGGAGCAGGAAAAAGCCAAAAATTTCAGAATTGCACCTTGCAATGCGGAGAAATTACAGTTTGTGCATTTACAATATTCATTGATTTTTGCCATTGAAAAACATCCAGAAATGATTGAAGCTACTGACTGAATGAAAGGAGCTGGCATCTCACTCTCTTTGAATATTCTTTATCATGCTAAGAGGAGCAGGAAAAAGCAAAAAATTTCAGAATTGCACCTTGCAATGCGGAGAAATTACTGTTTGTGCATTTACAATATTCATTGATTTTTGCCATTGAAAAACATCATGTTATTCATATACCAGAAATGTTTGAAGCTACTGACTGAATGAAAGGAGCTGGCATCTCACTCTCTTTGAATCTTCTTTATCATGCTAAGAGGAGCAGGAAAAAGCAAAAAATTTCAGAATTGCACCTTGCAATGCGGAGAAATTACTGTTTGTGCATTTACAATATTCATTGATTTTTGCCATTGAAAAACATCATGTTATTCATATACCAGAAATGTTTGAAGCTACTGACTGAATGAAAGGAGCTGGCATCTCACTCTCTTTGAATCTTCTTTATCATGCTAAGAGGAGCAGGAAAAAGCAAAAAATTTCAGAATTGCACCTTGCAATGTGGAGAAATTACTGTTTGTGCATTTACAATATTCATTGATTTTTACCATTGAAAAACGTCCAGAAATGATTGAAGCTACTGACTGAATGAAAGTAGCTGGCATCTCACTCTCTTTGAATCTTCTTTATCATGCTAAGAGGAGCAGGAAAAAGCAAAAAATTTCAGAATTGCACCTTGCAATGCAGAGAAATTACTGTTTGTGCATTTACAATATTCATTGATTTTTGCCATTGAAAAACATCATGTTATTCATATACCAGAAATGTTTGAAGCTACTGACTGAATGAAAGGAGCTGGCATCTCACTCTCTTTGAATCTTCTTTATCATGCTAAGAGGAGCAGGAAAAAGCAAAAAATTTCAGAATTGCACCTTGCAATGTGGAGAAATTACTGTTTGTGCATTTACAATATTCATTGATTTTTACCATTGAAAAACGTCCAGAAATGATTGAAGCTACTGACTGAATGAAAGTAGCTGGCATCTCACTCTCTTTGAATCTTCTTTATCATGCTAAGAGGAGCAGGAAAAAGCAAAAAATTTCAGACTTGCACCTTGCAATGCGGAGAAATTACTGTTTGTGCATTTACAATATTCATTGATTTTTGCCATTGAAAAACATCATGTTATTCATATACCAGAAATGTTTGAAGCTACTGACTGAATGAAAGGAGCTGGCATCTCACTCTCTTTGAATCTTCTTTATCATGCTAAGAGGAGCAGGAAAAAGCAAAAAATTTCAGAATTGCACCTTGCAATGCGGAGAAATTACTGTTTGTGCATTTACAATATTCATTGATTTTTGCCATTGAAAAACGTCCAGAAATGATTGAAGCTACTGACTGAATGAAAGGAGCTGGCATCTCACTCTCTTTGAATCTTGTTTATCATGCTAAGAGGAGCAGGAAAAAGCAAAAAATTTCAGAATTGCACCTTGCAATGCGGAGAAATTACTGTTTGTGCATTTACAATATTCATTGATTTTTGCCATTGAAAAACGTCCAGAAATGATTGAAGCTACTGACTGAATGAAAGGAGCTGGCATCTCACTCTCTTTGAATCTTCTTTATCATGCTAAGAGGAGCAGGAAAAAGCAAAAAATTTCAGAATTGCACCTTGCAATGCGGAGAAATTACTGTTTGTGCATTTACAATATTCATTGATTTTTGCCATTGAAAAACATCATGTTATTCATATACCAGAAATGATTGAAGCTACTGACTGAATGAAAGGAGCTGGCATCTCACTCTCTTTGAATCTTCTTTATCATGCTAAGAGGAGCAGGAAAAAGCAAAAAATTTCAGAATTGCACCTTGCAATGCGGAGAAATTACTGTTTGTGCATTTACAATATTCATTGATTTTTGCCATTGAAAAACGTCCAGAAATGATTGAAGCTACTGACTGAATGAAAGGAACTGGCATCTCACTCTCTTTGAATCTTCTTTATCATGCTAAGAGGAGCAGGAAAAAGCAAAAAATTTCAGAATTGCACCTTGCAATGCGGAGAAATTACTGTTTGTGCATTTACAAAATTCATTGATTTTTGCCATTGAAAAACATCATGTTATTCATATACCAGAAATGTTTGAAGCTACTGACTGAATGAAAGGAGCTGACATCTCACTCTCTTTGAATCTTCTTTATCATGCTAAGAGGAGCAGGAAAAAGCAAAAAATTTCAGAATTGCACCTTGCAATGCGGAGAAATTACTGTTTGTGCATTTACAATATTCATTGATTTTTGCCATTGGAAAACGTCCAGAAATGATTGAAGCTACTGACTGAATGAAAGGAGCTGGCATCTCACACTCTTTGAATCTTCTTTATCATGCTAAGAGGAGCAGGAAAAAGCAAAAAATTTCAGAATTGCACCTTGCAATGCGGAGAAATTACTGTTTGTGCATTTACAATATTCATTGATTTTTGCCATTGAAAAACGTCCAGAAATGATTGAAGCTACTGACTGAATGAAAGGAGCTGGCATCTCACTCTCTTTGAATCTTCTTTATCATGCTAAGAGGAGCAGGAAAAAGCAAAAAATTTCAGAATTGCACCTTGCAATGCGGAGAAATTACTGTTTGTGCATTTACAATATTCATTGATTTTTGCCATTGAAAAACATCATGTTATTCATATACCAGAAATGATTGAAGCTACTGACTGAATGAAAGGAGCTGGCATCTCACTCTCTTTGAATCTTCTTTATCATGCTAAGAGGAGCAGGAAAAAGCAAAAAATTTCAGAATTGCACCTTGCAATGCGGAGAAATTACTGTTTGTGCATTTACAATATTCATTGATTTTTGCCATTGAAAAACGTCCAGAAATGATTGAAGCTACTGACTGAATGAAAGGAACTGGCATCTCACTCTCTTTGAATCTTCTTTATCATGCTAAGAGGAGCAGGAAAAAGCAAAAAATTTCAGAATTGCACCTTGCAATGCGGAGAAATTACTGTTTGTGCATTTACAAAATTCATTGATTTTTGCCATTGAAAAACATCATGTTATTCATATACCAGAAATGTTTGAAGCTACTGACTGAATGAAAGGAGCTGACATCTCACTCTCTTTGAATCTTCTTTATCATGCTAAGAGGAGCAGGAAAAAGCAAAAAATTTCAGAATTGCACCTTGCAATGCGGAGAAATTACTGTTTGTGCATTTACAATATTCATTGATTTTTGCCATTGAAAAACGTCCAGAAATGATTGAAGCTACTGACTGAATGAAAGGAGCTGGCATCTCACTCTCTTTGAATCTTCTTTATCATGCTAAGAGGAGCAGGAAAAAGCAAAAAATTTCAGAATTGCACCTTGCAATGCGGAGAAATTACTGTTTGTGCATTTACAATATTCATTGATTTTTGCCATTGAAAAACATCATGTTATTCATATACCAGAAATGATTGAAGCTACTGACTGAATGAAAGGAGCTGGCATCTCACTCTCTTTGAATCTTCTTTATCATGCTAAGAGGAGCAGGAAAAAGCAAAAAATTTCAGAATTGCACCTTGCAATGTGGAGAAATTACTGTTTGTGCATTTACAATATTCATTGATTTTTACCATTGAAAAACGTCCAGAAATGATTGAAGCTACTGACTGAATGA
Source organism: Phyllobates terribilis (assembly GCF_046119375.1). Lineage (NCBI taxonomy): Eukaryota > Metazoa > Chordata > Amphibia > Anura > Dendrobatidae > Phyllobates > Phyllobates terribilis. The sequence continues at coordinate 193,194 of NW_027364568.1, forward strand.
AAGTAGCTGGCATCTCACTCTCTTTGAATCTTCTTTATCATGCTAAGAGGAGCAGGAAAAAGCAAAAAATTTCAGACTTGCACCTTGCAATGCGGAGAAATTACTGTTTGTGCATTTACAATATTCATTGATTTTTGCCATTGAAAAACATCATGTTATTCATATACCAGAAATGTTTGAAGCTACTGACTGAATGAAAGGAGCTGGCATCTCACTCTCTTTGAATCTTCTTTATCATGCTAAGAGGAGCAGGAAAAAGCAAAAAATTTCAGAATTGCACCTTGCAATGCGGAGAAATTACTGTTTGTGCATTTACATTATTCATTGATTTTTGCCATTGAAAAACGTCCAGAAATGATTGAAGCTACTGACTGAATGAAAGGAGCTGGCATCTCACTCTCTTTGAATCTTATTTATCATGCTAAGAGGAGCAGGAAAAAGCAAAAAATTTCAGAATTGCACCTTGCAATGCGGAGAAATTACTGTTTGTGCATTTACAATATTCATTGATTTTTGCCATTGAAAAACGTCCAGAAATGATTGAAGCTACTGACTGAATGAAAGGAGCAGGCATCTCACTCTCTTTGAATCTTCTTTATCATGCTAAGAGGAGCAGGAAAAATCAAAAAATTTCAGAATTTCACCTTGCAATGCGGAGAAATTACTGTTTGTGCATTTACAATATTCAATGATTTTTGCCATTGAAAAACATGTTATTCATATACCAGAAATGTTTGAAGCTACTGACTGAATGAAAGGAGCTGGCACCTCACTCTCTTTGAATCTTCTTTATCATGCTAAGAGGAGCGGGAAAAAGCAAAAAATTTCAGAATTGCACCTTGCAATGCGGAGAAATTACTGTTTGTGCATTTACAATATTCATTGATTTTTGCCATTGAAAAACATCCAGAAATGATTGAAGGTACTGACTGAATGAAAGGAGCTGGCATCTCACTCTCTTTGAATCTTCTTTATCATGCTAAGAGGAGCAGGAAAAAGCAAAAAATTTCAGAATTGCACCTTGCAATGCGGAGAAATTACTGTTTGTGCATTTACAATATTCATTGATTTTTGCCATTGAAAAAACGTCCAGAAATGATTGAAGCTACTGACTGAATGAAAGGAGCTGGCATCTCACTCTCTTTGAATCTTCTTTATCATGCTAAGAGGAGCAGGAAAAAGCCAAAAATTTCAGAATTGCACCTTGCAATGCGGAGAAATTACAGTTTGTGCATTTACAATATTCATTGATTTTTGCCATTGAAAAACATCCAGAAATGATTGAAGCTACTGACTGAATGAAAGGAGCTGGCATCTCACTCTCTTTGAATATTCTTTATCATGCTAAGAGGAGCAGGAAAAAGCAAAAAATTTCAGAATTGCACCTTGCAATGCGGAGAAATTACTGTTTGTGCATTTACAATATTCATTGATTTTTGCCATTGAAAAACATCATGTTATTCATATACCAGAAATGTTTGAAGCTACTGACTGAATGAAAGGAGCTGGCATCTCACTCTCTCTGAATCTTCTTTATCATGCTAAGAGGAGCAGGAAAAAGCAAAAAATTTCAGAATTGCACCTTGCAATGCGGAGAAATTACTGTTTGTGCATTTACAATATTCATTGATTTTTGCCATTGAAAAACATCATGTTATTCATATACCAGAAATGTTTGAAGCTACTGACTGAATGAAAGGAGCTGGCATCTCACTCTCTTTGAATCTTCTTTATCATGCTAAGAGGAGCAGGAAAAAGCAAAAAATTTCAGAATTGCACCTTGCAATGTGGAGAAATTACTGTTTGTGCATTTACAATATTCATTGATTTTTACCATTGAAAAACGTCCAGAAATGATTGAAGCTACTGACTGAATGAAAGTAGCTGGCATCTCACTCTCTTTGAATCTTCTTTATCATGCTAAGAGGAGCAGGAAAAAGCAAAAAATTTCAGAATTGCACCTTGCAATGCAGAGAAATTACTGTTTGTGCATTTACAATATTCATTGATTTTTGCCATTGAAAAACATCATGTTATTCATATACCAGAAATGTTTGAAGCTACTGACTGAATGAAAGGAGCTGGCATCTCACTCTCTTTGAATCTTCTTTATCATGCTAAGAGGAGCAGGAAAAAGCAAAAAATTTCAGAATTGCACCTTGCAATGTGGAGAAATTACTGTTTGTGCATTTACAATATTCATTGATTTTTACCATTGAAAAACGTCCAGAAATGATTGAAGCTACTGACTGAATGAAAGTAGCTGGCATCTCACTCTCTTTGAATCTTCTTTATCATGCTAAGAGGAGCAGGAAAAAGCAAAAAATTTCAGACTTGCACCTTGCAATGCGGAGAAATTACTGTTTGTGCATTTACAATATTCATTGATTTTTGCCATTGAAAAACATCATGTTATTCATATACCAGAAATGTTTGAAGCTACTGACTGAATGAAAGGAGCTGGCATCTCACTCTCTTTGAATCTTCTTTATCATGCTAAGAGGAGCAGGAAAAAGCAAAAAATTTCAGAATTGCACCTTGCAATGCGGAGAAATTACTGTTTGTGCATTTACAATATTCATTGATTTTTGCCATTGAAAAACGTCCAGAAATGATTGAAGCTACTGACTGAATGAAAGGAGCTGGCATCTCACTCTCTTTGAATCTTGTTTATCATGCTAAGAGGAGCAGGAAAAAGCAAAAAATTTCAGAATTGCACCTTGCAATGCGGAGAAATTACTGTTTGTGCATTTACAATATTCATTGATTTTTGCCATTGAAAAACGTCCAGAAATGATTGAAGCTACTGACTGAATGAAAGGAGCTGGCATCTCACTCTCTTTGAATCTTCTTTATCATGCTAAGAGGAGCAGGAAAAAGCAAAAAAATTTCAGAATTGCACCTTGCAATGCGGAGAAATTACTGTTTGTGCATTTACAATATTCATTGATTTTTGCCATTGAAAAACATCATGTTATTCATATACCAGAAATGATTGAAGCTACTGACTGAATGAAAGGAGCTGGCATCTCACTCTCTTTGAATCTTCTTTATCATGCTAAGAGGAGCAGGAAAAAGCAAAAAATTTCAGAATTGCACCTTGCAATGCGGAGAAATTACTGTTTGTGCATTTACAATATTCATTGATTTTTGCCATTGAAAAACGTCCAGAAATGATTGAAGCTACTGACTGAATGAAAGGAACTGGCATCTCACTCTCTTTGAATCTTCTTTATCATGCTAAGAGGAGCAGGAAAAAGCAAAAAATTTCAGAATTGCACCTTGCAATGCGGAGAAATTACTGTTTGTGCATTTACAAAATTCATTGATTTTTGCCATTGAAAAACATCATGTTATTCATATACCAGAAATGTTTGAAGCTACTGACTGAATGAAAGGAGCTGACATCTCACTCTCTTTGAATCTTCTTTATCATGCTAAGAGGAGCAGGAAAAAGCAAAAAATTTCAGAATTGCACCTTGCAATGCGGAGAAATTACTGTTTGTGCATTTACAATATTCATTGATTTTTGCCATTGGAAAACGTCCAGAAATGATTGAAGCTACTGACTGAATGAAAGGAGCTGGCATCTCACTCTCTTTGAATCTTCTTTATCATGCTAAGAGGAGCAGGAAAAAGCAAAAAATTTCAGAATTGCACCTTGCAATGCGGAGAAATTACTGTTTGTGCATTTACAATATTCATTGATTTTTGCCATTGAAAAACGTCCAGAAATGATTGAAGCTACTGACTGAATGAAAGGAGCTGGCATCTCACTCTCTTTGAATCTTCTTTATCATGCTAAGAGGAGCAGGAAAAAGCAAAAAATTTCAGAATTGCACCTTGCAATGCGGAGAAATTACTGTTTGTGCATTTACAATATTCATTGATTTTTGCCATTGAAAAACATCATGTTATTCATATACCAGAAATGATTGAAGCTACTGACTGAATGAAAGGAGCTGGCATCTCACTCTCTTTGAATCTTCTTTATCATGCTAAGAGGAGCAGGAAAAAGCAAAAATTTCAGAATTGCACCTTGCAATGCGGAGAAATTACTGTTTGTGCATTTACAATATTCATTGATTTTTGCCATTGAAAAACGTCCAGAAATGATTGAAGCTACTGACTGAATGAAAGGAACTGGCATCTCACTCTCTTTGAATCTTCTTTATCATGCTAAGAGGAGCAGGAAAAAGCAAAAAATTTCAGAATTGCACCTTGCAATGCGGAGAAATTACTGTTTGTGCATTTACAAAATTCATTGATTTTTGCCATTGAAAAACATCATGTTATTCATATACCAGAAATGTTTGAAGCTACTGACTGAATGAAAGGAGCTGACATCTCACTCTCTTTGAATCTTCTTTATCATGCTAAGAGGAGCAGGAAAAAGCAAAAAATTTCAGAATTGCACCTTGCAATGCGGAGAAATTACTGTTTGTGCATTTACAATATTCATTGATTTTTGCCATTGAAAAACGTCCAGAAATGATTGAAGCTACTGACTGAATGAAAGGAGCTGGCATCTCACTCTCTTTGAATCTTCTTTATCATGCTAAGAGGAGCAGGAAAAAGCAAAAAATTTCAGAATTGCACCTTGCAATGCGGAGAAATTACTGTTTGTGCATTTACAATATTCATTGATTTTTGCCATTGAAAAACATCATGTTATTCATATACCAGAAATGATTGAAGCTACTGACTGAATGAAAGGAGCTGGCATCTCACTCTCTTTGAATCTTCTTTATCATGCTAAGAGGAGCAGGAAAAAGCAAAAAATTTCAGAATTGCACCTTGCAATGTGGAGAAATTACTGTTTGTGCATTTACAATATTCATTGATTTTTACCATTGAAAAACGTCCAGAAATGATTGAAGCTACTGACTGAATGAAAGTAGCTGGCATCTCACTCTCTTTGAATCTTCTTTATCATGCTAAGAGGAGCAGGAAAAAGCAAAAAATTTCAGACTTGCACCTTGCAATGCGGAGAAATTACTGTTTGTGCATTTACAATATTCATTGATTTTTGCCATTGAAAAACATCATGTTATTCATATACCAGAAATGTTTGAAGCTACTGACTGAATGAAAGGAGCTGGCATCTCACTCTCTTTGAATCTTCTTTATCATGCTAAGAGGAGCAGGAAAAAGCAAAAAATTTCAGAATTGCACCTTGCAATGCGGAGAAATTACTGTTTGTGCATTTACAATATTCATTGATTTTTGCCATTGAAAAACGTCCAGAAATGATTGAAGCTACTGACTGAATGAAAGGAGCTGGCATCTCACTCTCTTTGAATCTTGTTTATCATGCTAAGAGGAGCAGGAAAAAGCAAAAAATTTCAGAATTGCACCTTGCAATGCGGAGAAATTACTGTTTGTGCATTTACAATATTCATTGATTTTTGCCATTGAAAAACGGCCAGAAATGATTGAAGCTACTGACTGAATGAAAGGAGCTGGCATCTCACTCTCTTTGAATCTTCTTTATCATGCTAAGAGGAGCAGGAAAAAGCAAAAAAATTCAGAATTGCACCTTGCAATGCGGAGAAATTACTGTTTGTGCATTTACAATATTCATTGATTTTTGCCATTGAAAAACATCATGTTATTCATATACCAGAAATGATTGAAGCTACTGACTGAATGAAAGGAGCTGGCATCTCACTCTCTTTGAATCTTCTTTATCATGCTAAGAGGAGCAGGAAAAAGCAAAAAATTTCAGAATTGCACCTTGCAATGCGGAGAAATTACTGTTTGTGCATTTACAATATTCATTGATTTTTGCCATTGAAAAACGACCAGAAATGATTGAAGCTACTGACTGAATGAAAGGAACTGGCATCTCACTCTCTTTGAATCTTCTTTATCATGCTAAGAGGAGCAGGAAAAAGCAAAAAATTTCAGAATTGCACCTTGCAATGCGGAGAAATTACTGTTTGTGCATTTACAAAATTCATTGATTTTTGCCATTGAAAAACATCATGTTATTCATATACCAGAAATGTTTGAAGCTACTGACTGAATGAAAGGAGCTGACATCTCACTCTCTTTGAATCTTCTTTATCATGCTAAGAGGAGCAGGAAAAAGCAAAAAATTTCAGAATTGCACCTTGCAATGCGGAGAAATTACTGTTTGTGCATTTACAATATTCATTGATTTTTGCCATTGAAAAACGTCCAGAAATGATTGAAGCTACTGACTGAATGAAAGGAGCTGGCATCTCACTCTCTTTGAATCTTCTTTATCATGCTAAGAGGAGCAGGAAAAAGCAAAAAATTTCAGACTTGCACCTTGCAATGCGGAGAAATTACTGTTTGTGCATTTACAATATTCATTGATTTTTGCCATTGAAAAACATCATGTTATTCATATACCAGAAATGTTTGAAGCTACTGACTGAATGAAAGGAGCTGGCATCTCACTCTCTTTGAATCTTCTTTATCATGCTAAGAGGAGCAGGAAAAAGCAAAAAATTTCAGAATTGCACCTTGCAATGCGGAGAAATTACTGTTTGTGCATTTACAATATTCATTGATTTTTGCCATTGAAAAACGTCCAGAAATGATTGAAGCTACTGACTGAATGAAAGGAGCTGGCATCTCACTCTCTTTGAATCTTGTTTATCATGCTAAGAGGAGCAGGAAAAAGCAAAAAATTTCAGAATTGCACCTTGCAATGCGGAGAAATTACTGTTTGTGCATTTACAATATTCATTGATTTTTGCCATTGAAAAACATCATGTTATTCATATCAGAAATGATTGAAGCTACTGACTGAATGAAAGGAGCTGGCATCTCACTCTCTTTGAATCTTCTTTATCATGCTAAGAGGAGCAGGAAAAAGCAAAAAATTTCAGAATTGCACCTTGCAATGCGGAGAAATTACTGTTTGTGCATTTACAATATTCATTGATTTTTGCCATTGAAAAACATCATGTTATTCATATACCAGAAATGATTGAAGCTACTGACTGAATGAAAGGAGCTGGCATCTCACTCTCTTTGAATCTTCTTTATCATGCTAAGAGGAGCAGGAAAAAGCAAAAAATTTCAGAATTGCACCTTGCAATGCGGAGAAATTACTGTTTGTGCATTTACAATATTCATTGATTTTTGCCATTGAAAAACGTCCAGAAATGATTGAAGCTACTGACTGAATGAAAGGAACTGGCATCTCACTCTCTTTGAATCTTCTTTATCATGCTAAGAGGAGCAGGAAAAAGCAAAAAATTTCAGAATTGCACCTTGCAATGCGGAGAAATTACTGTTTGTGCATTTACAAAATTCATTGATTTTTGCCATTGAAAAACATCATGTTATTCATATACCAGAAATGTTTGAAGCTACTGACTGAATGAAAGGAGCTGACATCTCACTCTCTTTGAATCTTCTTTATCATGCTAAGAGGAGCAGGAAAAAGCAAAAAATTTCAGAATTGCACCTTGCAATGCGGAGAAATTACTGTTTGTGCATTTACAATATTCATTGATTTTTGCCATTGAAAAACGTCCAGAAATGATTGAAGCTACTGACTGAATGAAAGGAGCTGACATCTCACTCTCTTTGAATCTTCTTTATCATGCTAAGAGGAGCAGGAAAAAGCAAAAAATTTCAGAATTGCACCTTGCAATGCGGAGAAATTACTGTTTGTGCATTTACAATATTCATTGATTTTTGCCATTGAAAAACATCATGTATTCACTATACCAGAAATGATTGAAGCTACTGACTGAATGAAAGGAGCTGGCATCTCACTCTCTTTGAATCTTCTTTATCATGCTAAGAGGAGCAGGAAAAGCAAAAAATTTCAGAATTGCACCTTGCAATGTGGAGAAATTACTGTTTGTGCATTTACAATATTCATTGATTTTTACCATTGAAAAACGTCCAGAAATGATTGAAGCTACTGACTGAATGAAAGTAGCTGGCATCTCACTCTCTTTGAATCTTCTTTATCATGCTAAGAGGAGCAGGAAAAAGCAAAAAATTTCAGACTTGCACCTTGCAATGCGGAGAAATTACTGTTTGTGCATTTACAATATTCATTGATTTTTGCCATTGAAAAACATCATGTTATTCATATACCAGAAATGTTTGAAGCTACTGACTGAATGAAAGGAGCTGGCATCTCACTCTCTTTGAATCTTCTTTATCATGCTAAGAGGAGCAGGAAAAAGCAAAAAATTTCAGAATTGCACCTTGCAATGCGGAGAAATTACTGTTTGTGCATTTACAATATTCATTGATTTTTGCCATTGAAAAACGTCCAGAAATGATTGAAGCTACTGACTGAATGAAAGGAGCTGGCATCTCACTCTCTTTGAATCTTCTTTATCATGCTAAGAGGAGCAGGAAAAGCAAAAAATTTCAGAATTGCACCTTGCAATGCGGAGAAATTACTGTTTGTGCATTTACAATATTCATTGATTTTTGCCATTGAAAAACGTCCAGAAATGATTGAAGCTACTGACTGAATGAAAGGAGCAGGCATCTCACTCTCTTTGAATCTTCTTTATCATGCTAAGAGGAGCAGGAAAAATCAAAAAATTTCAGAATTTCACCTTGCAATGCGGAGAAATTACTGTTTGTGCATTTACAATATTCAATGATTTTTGCCATTGAAAAACATGTTATTCATATACCAGAAATGTTTGAAGCTACTGACTGAATGAAAGGAGCTGGCACCTCACTCTCTTTGAATCTTCTTTATCATGCTAAGAGGAGCAGGAAAAAGCAAAAAATTTCAGAATTGCACCTTGCAATGCGGAGAAATTACTGTTTGTGCATTTACAATATTCATTGATTTTTGCCATTGAAAAACATCCAGAAATGATTGAAGGTACTGACTGAATGAAAGGAGCTGGCATCTCACTCTCTTTGAATCTTCTTTATCATGCTAAGAGGAGCAGGAAAAAGCAAAAAATTTCAGAATTGCACCTTGCAATGCGGAGAAATTACTGTTTGTGCATTTACAATATTCATTGATTTTTGCCATTGAAAAACGTCCAGAAATGATTGAAGCTACTGACTGAATGAAAGGAGCTGGCATCTCACTCTCTTTGAATCTTCTTTATCATGCTAAGAGGAGCAGGAAAAAGCAAAAAATTTCAGAATTGCACCTTGCAATGCGGAGAAATTACAGTTTGTGCATTTACAATATTCATTGATTTTTGCCATTGAAAAACATCCAGAAATGATTGAAGCTACTGACTGAATGAAAGGAGCTGGCATCTCACTCTCTTTGAATCTTCTTTATCATGCTAAGAGGAGCAGGAAAAAGCAAAAAATTTCAGAATTGCACCTTGCAATGCGGAGAAATTACTGTTGTGCATTTACAATATTCATTGATTTTTGCCATTGAAAAACATCATGTTATTCATATACCAGAAATGTTTGAAGCTACTGACTGAATGAAAGGAGCTGGCATCTCACTCTCTTTGAATCTTCTTTATCATGCTAAGAGGAGCAGGAAAAAGCAAAAAATTTCAGAATTGCACCTTGCAATGTGGAGAAAATTACTGTTTGTGCATTTACAATATTCATTGATTTTTACCATTGAAAAACGTCCAGAAATGATTGAAGCTACTGACTGAATGAAAGTAGCTGGCATCTCACTCTCTTTGAATCTTCTTTATCATGCTAAGAGGAGCAGGAAAAAGCAAAAAATTTCAGAATTGCACCTTGCAATGCAGAGAAATTACTGTTTGTGCATTTACAATATTCATTGATTTTTGCCATTGAAAAACATCATGTTATTCATATACCAGAAATGTTTGAAGCTACTGACTGAATGAAAGGAGCTGGCATCTCACTCTCTTTGAATCTTCTTTATCATGCTAAGAGGAGCAGGAAAAAGCAAAAAATTTCAGAATTGCACCTTGCAATGTGGAGAAATTACTGTTTGTGCATTTACAATATTCATTGATTTTTACCATTGAAAAACGTCCAGAAATGATTGAAGCTACTGACTGAATGAAAGTAGCTGGCATCTCACTCTCTTTGAATCTTCTTTATCATGCTAAGAGGAGCAGGAAAAAGCAAAAAATTTCAGACTTGCACCTTGCAATGCGGAGAAATTACTGTTTGTGCATTTACAATATTCATTGATTTTTGCCATTGAAAAACATCATGTTATTCATATACCAGAAATGTTTGAAGCTACTGACTGAATGAAAGGAGCTGGCATCTCACTCTCTTTGAATCTTCTTTATCATGCTAAGAGGAGCAGGAAAAAGCAAAAAATTTCAGAATTGCACCTTGCAATGCGGAGAAATTACTGTTTGTGCATTTACAATATTCATTGATTTTTGCCATTGAAAAACGTCCAGAAATGATTGAAGCTACTGACTGAATGAAAGGAGCTGGCATCTCACTCTCTTTGAATCTTGTTTATCATGCTAAGAGGAGCAGGAAAAAGCAAAAAATTTCAGAATTGCACCTTGCAATGCGGAGAAATTACTGTTTGTGCATTTACAATATTCATTGATTTTGCCATTGAAAAACGTCCAGAAATGATTGAAGCTACTGACTGAATGAAAGGAGCTGGCATCTCACTCTCTTTGAATCTTCTTTATCATGCTAAGAGGAGCAGGAAAAAGCAAAAAATTTCAGAATTGCACCTTGCAATGCGGAGAAATTACTGTTTGTGCATTTACAATATTCATTGATTTTTGCCATTGAAAAACATCATGTTAATTCATATACCAGAAATGATTGAAGCTACTGACTGAATGAAAGGAGCTGGCATCTCACTCTCTTTGAATCTTCTTTATCATGCTATGAGGAGCAGGGAAAAAGCAAAAAATTTCAGAATTGCACCTTGCAATGCGGAGAAATTACTGTTTGTGCATTTACAATATTCATTGATTTTTGCCATTGAAAAACGTCCAGAAATGATTGAAGCTACTGACTGAATAAAAGGAACTGGCATCTCACTCTCTTTGAATCTTCTTTATCATGCTAAGAGGAGCAGGAAAAAGCAAAAAATTTCAGAATTGCACCTTGCAATGCGGAGAAAATTACTGTTTGTGCATTTACAAAATTCATTGATTTTTGCCATTGAAAAACATCATGTTATTCATATACCAGAAATGTTTGAAGCTACTGACTGAATGAAAGGAGCTGACATCTCACTCTCTTTGAATCTTCTTTATCATGCTAAGAGGAGCAGGAAAAAGCAAAAAATTTCAGAATTGCACCTTGCAATGCGGAGAAATTACTGTTTGTGCATTTACAATATCATTGATTTTTGCCATTGAAAAACGTCCAGAAATGATTGAAGCTACTGACTGAATGAAAGGAGCTGGCATCTCACTCTCTTTGAATCTTCTTTATCATGCTAAGAGGAGCAGGAAAAAAGCAAAAAATTTCAGAATTGCACCTTGCAATGCGGAGAAATTACTGTTTGTGCATTTACAATATTCATTGATTTTTGCCATTGAAAAACGTCCAGAAATGATTGAAGCTACTGACTGAATGAAAGGAGCTGGCATCTCACTCTCTTTGAATCTTGTTTATCATGCTAAGAGGAGCAGGAAAAGCAAAAAATTTCAGAATTGCACCTTGCAATGCGGAGAAATTACTGTTTGTGCATTTACAATATTCATTTATTTTTGCCATTGAAAAACATCATGTTATTCATATACCAGAAATGATTGAAGCTACTGACTGAATGAAAGGAGCTGGCATCTCACTCTCTTTGAATCTTCTTTATCATGCTAAGAGGAGCAGGAAAAAGCAAAAAATTTCAGAATTGCACCTTGCAATGCGGAGAAATTACTGTTTGTGCATTTACAATATTCATTGATTTTTGCCATTGAAAAACGTCCAGAAATGATTGAAGCTACTGACTGAATGAAAGGAACTGGCATCTCACTCTCTTTGAATCTTCTTTATCATGCTAAGAGGAGCAGGAAAAAGCAAAAAATTTCAGAATTGCACCTTGCAATGCGGAGAAATTACTGTTTGTGCATTTACAAAATTCATTGATTTTTGCCATTGAAAAACATCATGTTATTCATATACCAGAAATGTTTGAAGCTACTGACTGAATGAAAGGAGCTGACATCTCACTCTCTTTGAATCTTCTTTATCATGCTAAGAGGAGCAGGAAAAAGCAAAAAATTTCAGAATTGCACCTTGCAATGCGGAGAAATTACTGTTTGTGCATTTACAATATTCATTGATTTTTTGCCATTGAAAAACGTCCAGAAATGATTGAAGCTACTGACTGAATGAAAGGAGCTGGCATCTCACTCTCTTTAAATCTTCTTTATCATGCTAAGAGGAGCAGGAAAAAGCAAAAATTTCAGAATTGCACCTTGCAATGCGGAGAAATTACTGTTTGTGCATTTACAATATTCATTGATTTTTGCCATTGAAAAACATCATGTTATTCATATACCAGAAATGATTGAAGCTACTGACTGAATGAAAGGAGCTGGCATCTCACTCTCTTTGAATCTTCTTTATCATGCTAAGAGGAGCAGGAAAAAGCAAAAAATTTCAGAATTGCACCTTGCAATGTGGAGAAATTACTGTTTGTGCATTTACAATATTCATTGATTTTTACCATTGAAAAACGTCCAGAAATGATTGAAGCTACTGACTGAATGAAAGTAGCTGGCATCTCACTCTCTTTGAATCTTCTTTATCATGCTAAGAGGAGCAGGAAAAAGCAAAAAATTTCAGACTTGCACCTTGCAATGCGGAGAAATTACTGTTGCATTACAATATTCATTGATTTTTGCCATTGAAAAACATCATGTTATTCATATACCAGAAATGTTTGAAGCTACTGACTGAATGAAAGGAGCTGGCATCTCACTCTCTTTGAATCTTCTTTATCATGCTAAGAGGAGCAGGAAAAAGCAAAAAATTTCAGAATTGCACCTTGCAATGCGGAGAAATTACTGTTTGTGCATTTACAATATTCATGGATTTTTGCCATTGAAAAACGTCCAGAAATGATTGAAGCTACTGACTGAATGAAAGGAGCTGGCATCTCACTCTCTTTGAATCTTGTTTATCATGCTAAGAGGAGCAGGAAAAAGCAAAAAATTTCAGAATTGCACCTTGCAATGCGGAGAAATTACTGTTTGTGCATTTACAATATTCATTGATTTTTGCCATTGAAAAACGTCCAGAAATGATTGAAGCTACTGACTGAATGAAAGGAGCTGGCATCTCACTCTCTTTGAATCTTCTTTATCATGCTAAGAGGAGCAGGAAAAAGCAAAAAAATTCAGAATTGCACCTTGCAATGCGGAGAAATTACTGTTTGTGCATTTACAATATTCATTGATTTTTGCCATTGAAAAACATCATGTTATTCATATACCAGAAATGATTGAAGCTACTGACTGAATGAAAGGAGCTGGCATCTCACTCTCTTTGAATCTTCTTTATCATGCTAAGAGGAGCAGGAAAAAGCAAAAAATTTCAGAATTGCACCTTGCAATGCGGAGAAATTACTGTTTGTGCATTTACAATATTCATTGATTTTTGCCATTGAAAAACGACCAGAAATGATTGAAGCTACTGACTGAATGAAAGGAACTGGCATCTCACTCTCTTTGAATCTTCTTTATCATGCTAAGAGGAGCAGGAAAAAGCAAAAAATTTCAGAATTGCACCTTGCAATGCGGAGAAATTACTGTTTGTGCATTTACAAAATTCATTGATTTTTGCCATTGAAAAACATCATGTTATTCATATACCAGAAATGTTTGAAGCTACTGACTGAATGAAAGGAGCTGACATCTCACTCTCTTTGAATCTTCTTTATCATGCTAAGAGGAGCAGGAAAAAGCAAAAAATTTCAGAATTGCACCTTGCAATGCGGAGAAATTACTGTTTGTGCATTTACAATATTCATTGATTTTGCCATTGAAAAACGTCCAGAAATGATTGAAGCTACTGACTGAATGAAAGGAGCTGGCATCTCACTCTCTTTGAATCTTCTTTATCATGCTAAGAGGAGCAGGAAAAAGCAAAAAATTTCAGAATTGCACCTTGCAATGCGGAGAAATTACTGTTTGTGCATTTACAATATTCATTGATTTTTGCCATTGAAAAACATCATGTTATTCATATACCAGAAATGTTTGAAGCTACTGACTGAATGAAAGGAGCTGGCATCTCACTCTCTTTGAATCTTCTTTATCATGCTAAGAGGAGCAGGAAAAGCAAAAAATTTCAGAATTGCACCTTGCAATGCGGAGAAATTACTGTTTGTGCATTTACAATATTCATTGATTTTTGCAATTGAAAAACGTCCAGAAATGATTGAAGCTACTGACTGAATGAAAGGAGCTGGCATCTCACTCTCTTTGAATCTCTTTATCATGCTAAGAGGAGCAGGAAAAAGCAAAAAATTTCAGAATTGCACCTTGCACTGCGGAGTTAATTACCATGTTTGGTGCATTTACAATATTCATTGATTTTTGCCATTGAAAAACGTCCAGAAATGATTGAAGC